>NC_133791.1:21080027-21143046 GCF_003597395.2 Chelonoidis abingdonii
GCTCAGGTACTCACCCTTTAAATGCCCCGGGAATTTAAATCCCTTCCTGTTGCCCCAGGTGTGAGCTGCAATCAATTCAATCATCAGTACATGCCTCCACGTGCCAAACAAGTCCCAGATGGCACAAAAGAAGGCGAGTTCTGGAACCTCATAGTGTTTTGGTAAGGAAGTGTGCAGTCACAGCTGCGCTCCAGCCCATACGACTTATGACCTATGGCAGATTCAAAGTTCATCGGAAAGGGCGAGAGCGGGATTGGGGTGTTGCCATGAGGAAGACACAGAGATGCTGACGGATGGCCTAGAGTCCAAAAGGCACTCGAAGGGCACGATACTACGCACGCGCTCGACGTGCTGCCCGTAACGTGGTGTGCCCGTTTTTACAAGGAGCGGACGCGATACTGGGTGTTACCACCACTAGCCAGATCTGAGGACCACTGATGAGAGGCAGTACGCAGTGCAGGAGGAGAGAGGAGAGTGTGGGGAGAGACACCTGAGTTCTACCAGAGGCATCGAGCCAAAGAGCTCATCGAGACTCGCACATAGAGGAGCTAGCCACGTCGCTCAGGCAGCGTGGAACTGTGATGAAGGAAGCAGAGGAGCGTGTTCCCGCTAAGCAGCATTTATTTCAGGAGGAATGTTCGGGAGAGGAGCGGGAGTTAGGCTGCATACAGCATGCCTAGTGTGGAAAGCCCATGATGTGTGACACGTCTCGTATCGGCGTCTGTAATCTCTTACAAAAGTTCTGCCAGAGGTGGGCAATCATTGCACGCAAGTTATAGGGAAGAGCCACTGTCGGTCTTGCCCATCAGGCTAAACGTGTCCGCGCCACTGTGCTGCGAGGGGGGGAGACCAATGCTCACACAGGAAAGCGCATAGGACCAGGCGCCGGATCCGCATACTTAGAAGACCCTCCATTCCCAGTCGTTGCACATATGCGAGATGATCTGGCAGGATAAGCTCTGTGTAAATGTAGGGATTATAGTTCATGCAGTCCCCCACCGCTGCTGCTCTGCCTCCCCCAATGCACAGAAACCCCAGTGCAAGCCCTGACCCAGCATGCCCCTTCCCAGGGAGCCGCTGGCAGTGAGAGCGCTCATTCCCATTACTCACCATCTTCGCTGCTGTGCCTCTCGTGCGTGCTGCTATGTGTAACAAGTATGGACAATGAGACTAAAACTCGTCACTTGATTAATACACAAATGCAGGCCTCTAGTATAATGTTCCATTTCGTTTTTTGTTTTTTAATGACATTGCCTTGACTAATATAACATACCAGCCTACACAGACTGCGAAAACGCAACAGAAAACCTGAAGAGGAAAAGAAAAAGCAAAGAAAGATTTGGAAAGCAGTTATGATCCAGCTGCCACGAAGAGCAAGAGGCTTCAGGACGAGAGAAAAGATTCACAGTGAGGAAACACAAAGCAGGAGAAAAGGAATTGGCTAAGAAAAGCACAAGCAGCTGAAGAGCCTTATCGGTTCCGCGCGCCAAACGACCGTATGCCAGTCACTGAGAGCCATTGCAGGCAGAGCACTACCGTGCTCGCCCCCCCGTCCCAAAGCCTCTCTCCCTTGGGCCCCAATGTCACTCAAAACCACCTCTTCCAGCATCCAGTTCTTAACACGCCCAGCCTCCTCCAAAACCTGTTACGTTCACCTACACAGCCTGGAACTACGGACCCTTCCACTGCTGTACTCAACTCCCCAGCACCACACGATTTTCTGCTGAAGGCAGCCCAGGCATTGCAAGCACTCAGCACGGACATATCAACCTTTTCTGACGTACAGTTCATCCACGCTCCCTCCCTGCCTCTTTACTTACTTCTTTTCAATAAAGATTCTTGCCTCTTAAAACATGTTTTGTTTGCAGGAAGTGAGATACCGTGCCCAAGGAAAAAACGGCCCTGCAAATCATTGTAACCACTGCACTTCATTCCCGTGCAAGGCACCAAACATTACTGTTGGCTTTCAGCCTCAAATTGCTCCCTCAAGGCATCCTAATCCTTGAAGCAGTGTGTTGGGCCTCTCTAGTAGCCCTGCTCTCTGGCTGTGCAAATGCCTCCAGGCGTTGAACCTCAGAGGTCCATTCATCACTGAATGTTTCACCTTCCCTTCACAATATTATGGAGGGTACAGCATGCGGATATAAACCACAGGGAGCTGCTTTTCCCCAAGTCTAGCTTCCCATAAAGAGATCTCCAGCGTCCTTTAAATGGCCAAAGCGCATCTCACAGTCATTCTGGACCGGCTCAGCCTGTAGTTGAACTGGTCCTTTGCCTGCCCTAGGAGTTGGCTGCGATCTAATATTCCGTGTTATGACGAGGTTTGATTATGTCCTATGGGGCTCTTGATTAACTGGTATTCTCGTAGTCTTGGGTGTTCGTCAAGGTTGGTTGAAAGGTTCACAGATTTGGGCAGTCCTTTGTCTCTGACTCCTCATGACTTGGTGATCTTGTCCCAGTCTTCGGCGGAGGAGATAATTTGCCCTAGCCTGCAGCTTCCTGAACAGGCCACGTTTCCGTATGAATTGTGACGGAGGTCAATCTGATTGTGCACTCGATTCTCTAGGCTCGCGCTGTGCTAAGATGTATCATCTATATACGTGCATATCGGTGATCCACAAGCGTCTGAGCCCAGTAGGAAAACCCCCGTGGTCGGCTATATTTACTCCCTGGGTTCTTCTTAGCAGGATGGGATTAATGGCCCTGCAAACTTGCATCAACACTATTCCAACGGTCGACTTTCCCACTCCAAACTGGTTTGCGACTGATTGGTAGCTGTCTGGAGTTGCCAGCTTCCAGACTGCAATAGCCACCCACTTCTCCACTGACAGGGCAGCTCTCAATCTCATGTCCTTGCGTCGCAGGGTAGGGGCGAGCTCCTTACACAGTCCCATGAAAGTGGCTTTTCTCATCCGAAAGTTCTGCAGCCGCTGCTCGTCATCCCAGACTTGCAGGACGATGTGATCCCACCACTCAGTGCTTGTTTCCCGAGCCCAAAGGCGGCATTCCATGGTGCCGAGCATGTCCGTTACTGCCACAAGCAATTTAGTGTCACGCGCATCAGGTGACTCGATATCATCGTTGGAATCCTCACTGTCACTTTGGAGCTTAAGGAATAGCTCAACTGCCAAATGTGATGTGCTGGTGACATTCATCAGCAAAGTCCTCAGCAGCTCGGGCTCCATTTCCCACATAAATCGCGCTGCACAGAGACTCACAATGGTGCCAAACTGCTGGGATCTGAGGCGATGCACCCCGGGATGTTGGGACAGGAAGCGGAATGACCCATACCCTTCCGTCCCCTTCCCACAACCCACAGCGCCAAAATGGGACGAGGTGCTCTGTGGGATAGCTGCCCACAATGCACCACTCCCAACAGCACTGCAAATGCTGCAAATGTGGCCACACTGCAGCGCTGGTAGCTCTCAGTGTGGCCACACTGCAGCGCTGTCCCTACACAGCTGTACAAACACAGCTGTAACTCCCAGCACTGCACACCTCCAAGTGTAGCCATACCCTTATTTTCAAAAAGTCAGCTACCATAGCTGCTAATTTTAGGGTCCCTGAGCTGGAGCCCAGAGTAGAGGGAGGCCCAGGCTCCCCCTTCCCTCCCTGATTATTACTGAGACTGGGAGACAACAGAGACTGTGCAAGGGAGGCTTGCTTCTCCTCACCTCCCTTGCTGGCTTATGATGAAAATGGCTCAGTAAGCTGTGACCCTTGTGTCTAGAGAGAGAAGGGCTATGAGAAGGTCACAGCAAGCCTCTGAGGCTAGTGAAATTGCCAGGAAATGCGGGACTCTCAGAAACTAGGACAGAGCTTTGTCACAACTGGTGTCAGTGGTGGGATCATCATTCACAGTATGGCAGAAGAAAGAGGTTTAAAAAAAAAGGTGCATGGGATTTGTTGTTTGCTTGCTTTGTACCACAGTGGAGGAGGTGGTAAGAGCTCTGGTACAAGCCACTGCAGCCCAGCAGGAGGCCACCCAGGTTCAGGCAATGGCGCAATAGGAGTCTATGTGGCTACAGAAGGAAACAATCAATTATTAATGGCCAAGCAACCCAAGATCGTGCCCTCTTGCGAGAGGTAATGGACTAGCTGAAGATCCTCACTGCCGAGGCCCAAGGGTCCGACAGGACGCGAACCCTGAGGGCCACTGGTTGTCTGCCAAAGATGACGTCAGGAGATGACGTAGAGGCATATCTCCTCTCATTTGAAGGGACTGTTCAGTGTGAGACGTGGCCCCAGGGGCAGTGGGCCAGCATCATCGCCCCTTTTTTGTGTGGAGAGGCCCAGGCAGCCTACTTTGACTTGCCTGCCACGGATGCCACTGACTATACCCAACTGAAGGCAGAGATCCTAACACAATCAGGGGTGACAGCAGCGGTACGGGCCCAGAGGTTCATGGAGTGGAAGTACCAGGAGAACAAACCCCCGAGGTCCCAGCTATTCGACCTAATACACCTCGCACAGACATGGTTACAGCCCGAGGTGTGCAGCCCGGAGGAGATTTTGGAGACCCCGGTCATGGATGATTACATGCGAGGACTGCCACCAGATCTCCGCAAATGGGTAGGCCAGAACAATCCATCCATGACGAGATGATCATGCTGGTAGAAAGATGCAAGACAGTCAGGGAATTGACCCGACTACCCATGGAAGGCCCCTTTCAAAGCAAGCAAGCACCCAACCCCAACCCTGGAAAGTTGGGCAGCCAAACCCCTGAGGAGTCCTAGGTGGAGGAAGAGGGGGGCTGAAAACCAGCGGAGACCTCAGAAGGAAGGGATTGGCCTGAGTGGGGGGAACCCTGGGACTAAACCACCTAACCTCCATGATAGGGGAGTGATTGGAAACAATTATAGATGTTATGCATGTGGGGAGTGGGGACACATAGCAGCACAGTGTCCCAGCACCAAGGAGCCTATGCAATGTAACTTGAGAGGCATGCTTAGTCACCCAGGAGATCCTTCCCCAGGAGGATAACTTACATGAGCAAGTGAGGATATCACCCAACTTGACGCCGATCCAAAAGATCGAGGCAGCTGACATGATTAATTGCAACCGAGATGTGTTCTCTACAAAACTGGGTTGGACAACTGAGACCTCTCACCGTATCCACACGATCCCTGAAGCCAAGGTAACATTGAGACCCTACCGCCTCCCAGCAGCCAAAAGAGAAGAAATCAAGACTGAAATAAAGAAAATGTTAGAATTAGGGGTTATTGAAGAATATTACAATTGGTCCAGTCTAGTCCAATCATTCTAGTGTCTAAACCTGACGGTACCACGAGATTCTGTAATGACTTTCGCCAACTGAATCAAGTATCCCAATTCAATGCATACCCCATACCACGCATCAACGAACTCGTTGACTGACTGGATAGTGCCCAATTCTTGACTACACCGGATCTGACAAAAGGGTATTGGCAGATTCCCCTAACCAAAGAAGCTAAAGAAAAGACAGAGTTCTCCACCCCGAATGGACTATTCCAGTACACCGTCCTCCCTTTTGGGCTACATGGAGCCCCGGTCACATTCCAGTGCCTCATGGATAAGCTGCTGCACCCCCACACTATTTATGCAGCCGCATATCTAGATGATGTTGTCATCCATATGCCAGACTGGGGAACCCACTTGGAGAAAGCTGAAGCAGTACTGTGCATCTTAAGGCGGTCTGGCCTCACCGCTAATCCAGCTAAATGTGCCATCGGGCTAGCAGAGGCTAAGTACCTGGGATATATTGTAGGCAGGGGCATAGTGAAGCCCCAAACAAATAAGCTAGAGGCGATTCAAAACTGATCCCGGTTGACCCGAAAGAAGTAGGCCCATGCGTTCCTAGGCTACTACCGATGTTTCATTCCCCACTTTGCCACTAGGCAAGTCCCCTAACGGACCTGGTGAAGGCCCGAGGTCCAGACATGGTGAAGTGGACCGAAACAGCAGAAGGAGCATTCATAGACCTTTGGACGGCGCTCTGTAATGACCCCATACTCATAGCCCCAGACTTTAACAAGGAATTTATCTTACAAACCGATGCTTCTGAGGTGGGGTTGGGGGCAGTTCTGTCACAAATGGTTGGAGAAGAACCACCCCGATCCTCTACCTAAGCAGAAAGCTGCTCCCAAGAGAACAGAAGTATGCAGTAGTCGAGAGAGAATGCCTTGCTGTCAAATGGGCCATACAGACACTGCGTTACTTCTTCTTAGGCCGGCAATTTAC
The DNA here is from genome assembly GCF_003597395.2 of Chelonoidis abingdonii. Taxonomy (NCBI): domain Eukaryota; kingdom Metazoa; phylum Chordata; order Testudines; family Testudinidae; genus Chelonoidis; species Chelonoidis abingdonii. Next base: position 21,086,247 of record NC_133791.1, read on the forward strand.
TCTAGGACCATGCACTCAGGGATGGCTCCAGGCCCCAGCACGCCAAGCGCGTGCTTCGGGCAGCATGCCACGGGGGACGCTCTGCTGGTCGCCGGCAGGGCGGCAAGCAGGCAGCCTTCAGCGGCAGGCCTGCGGAGGGTCTGGTGGTCCCGTGGCTCCGTGGAACCTCCACAGGCCCGCCTGCGGGATGTCCACCACTGAAGCCGTGGGACCAGCAGACCCTCCGCACGCACGCCTGCGGGAGGTCCACTGGAGCCGCGGGACAGGCGACTGGCAGAGCGCCCCCCCTCAGCATGCCGCCATGCTTGGGGCAGCGAAATGTCTAGAGCCGCCCCTGCATGCACCCCTCCAGTGGATGCAACGAAATAAGGAAAAGGATGCAAGGGTCACCAGATGGTTCTTATCCCTCCAACCGTTCCAGTTCCGCATACGGCACAGGGCTGGATGCCACCACGGCAACACTGATGGTCTGCCACTGTTTGGCTTCCCAAGTTGCCCAACTCTATGGTGTTGGGCGGGGTGGGGAGGGGGTTGCTTCTCCTCAGCTCCCTTGCTGTCCTTTGATGAAAATGGATCAGTAAGCTGTGACCATTGCCTATAGAGAGAGAAGGGCTATGTGGAGGGTCACAGCAAGCCTCTGAGACTAGCAAAATCCATCAGGAAATGTGGGACCCACGGAGACTAGGACAGAACTTTGTCATATATATATCATTGTGACAGGGTCAGGCCAGATGGCTACAAGAGAGTGGTCGAAGGTAGATACATTAGCTCCAGGTTAAGCAGGTCCCTTTTCCCTGGGTAAGATAACAGGGACTATTCCAGAACACTCAGGAACTTTCTAGAACTAATTAAGGCAGGCAGGCTAATTAGGACACCTGTGGTCAATAGGGAAGTTACTAGAATTAATTAAGGCTTATCAGGACCCCTGGTATAAAAAGGCTCTCACTCCAGTTAGTGAGGTGTACGTAAGAAGCGGACGTGAGAAGCTTGCTGCTGAAGACTGAGGGAGTACAAGCTTTATCACACACAGGAGGAAGGCCTGTTGAGGAAAAGAAGTGTTGAGAGAGGCCAGTGGGAAGTAGCCCAGGGAATTGTAGCTGTCATGCACTGTAGCAGCAGGCACTCTAGACAGCTGCAGTCCACAGGGCCCTGGGCTGGAACCCGGGGTAGAGGGCGGCCGTTCCCCCCCGAAAAACCTCCCAACTCCTGATCCAACACAAGAGATCTTGAGGCTAGCAAAATCTGCCAATAAGTGCACCCACCAAGTAGAGAAAAAATGGGTGTTGCCATAACAACCTAATGAGACTAATCAATTAAGGTGGGCAATAGCAGCAGGAGAAAAAAAACTTTTTAGTTGATAATTCAGGATGGCCCCATTCCAACAGTTGACGTAAGAGGTGTGATGTAAGGGTAGGGGAAAAAATTAGCATGGGAAATAGTTTTACTTTGTGTAATATCCCATCTAACTCCTAGCTTATTCAGCCTAATTAAATGGTGTCCGTTGCAAATTAATTCCTAATTCTGATCCCACTGAGGGGTTACCAAAAGAAACTACACTATTTGCTCAAGAAACTCCCTGAAAAAATGGCAAGGGAAAAATCTGCACCAGACACACTCCTAGAGCCCTGACCAGGGTATTCTATCTGCTAACCCGAGATCCATAAACCTGGAAATCCGGACACTCCATCATCTCAGGCACGGGCACCCTGACAGCAGGATTGTCTGCTATGTGACTCTCTCCTACTGTTTTTCACTGCATGCACAGTGAAGTGGTTTTAGCCCACGAAAGCATATGCCCAAATAATTTGTTATCTCTAAGGTGCGACAAGACTCCTGTCTTTTTGCTGATACAACTAACAGCTCACCGCTGAATATATATTATATCATCGTATGCATCAGTTTTGGTTCTATCAACACCAATCCAGACTCTTTAGAAGGCCCACAGACAGACTTTGCTTGTAGAAGACTCTGACCACAACTGGTACATCCCTCAGCCAGGCAACACAATAGCAGAAACCTCTATTCGGAATTCTTGAGAGTACAATCGAAATCTACATGTGCTGAAAGCCCACACATTCCAAGATTAGCATCTCTGGGCGGTTCTCTGCAGACTCTGCGTGCTCCAGATATATAACAGAAGCAAATGAAATGAAACTAAAGTTGTGCTCGTGTTGCAGAATCCCTGCCACATGTCCAGTAAATCACTGCACTTCTGAGTCTGAGGGAACTGAATAATATAGCCAATACAGAGCAGTATTTCAATCACTGATATTGATATTCAATGCACTAATTATGATGTGGATCAACCAGTTAACCTCTTCACCTTTCATTAGGCGACGTATGTCAGTTCTAAAGACATTCATAGTCGATCTGAATATAAGAATACATGAAGTTTCCCCTCCATTCTCTACACCAATGTAGGTCTCCCATCGAAGCCCAACCACACCAAAACCTGCTTAGCCAATGAGGGCAGACACCAAACCGGGGGTGGCTAGGAAGAGGATTAGCACCAACTATCCAAGCAGAGTTTGAAGAGCACTGGCTACTCCTTTCCAGACAGGTAGATTTATTCAGCTAAAGGGCAGACAGGATAGCCTAATGACTAGGGCATGGGACCTAGAGTTGAGACCTGGGCTCTGGTCCCACTCAGCCACTGAACTTCCTGGGTGATCTTGGGCAAGTGGCTTCCTCTCCATCCTGTGTGTGTCTTGTCAATTAGACTGTAAACTGTCAGGACACGTTTCAGAATAGCAGCCGTGTTAGTCTGTATCCGCAAAAAACAGGAGTACGTGGCACCTTAGAGAGCTAACATTAATTTATTTCAGCATGAGCTTTTGTGAGCTACCGCTCACTTCATCTGATGCATAGAATGGAACACACAGACAGGAGATATTTATACATACAGAGAACACGAAAAGGTGGAAGTATGCATACCAACAGGAAGAGTCTAATCAATTGAGCCCAGCTGTCATCAGCAGGAGAAAAAAAACTTTTGAAGTGATAATTAAGATGACCCATAGAAGGTGTGAGGAGCCTTAATTATCACTTCAAAAGTTTTTTTTCTCTTGTTGATGACAGCTCATCTCAATTGATAAGTCTCTTCCTGTTGGTATGCATACTTTCACCTTTTCGTGTTCTCTGTATGTATAAATATCTCCTGTCTGGGTGTTCCATTCTATGCATCCGATGAAGTGGGCGGTAGCCCACGAAAGCTCATGATGAAATGAATTTGTTAGTCTCTAAGGTGCCACAAGTACTCCTGTTCTTTTTGTCAGGACAAGGGCCGTCTTTGCAGCAGCCAGCAAAATGGGGTCTTGTTTGGGTCCCTCAGGTGCTACTGTAGTAAAAGGGAGGGAAACCTCTTCCGCAGGAGCTAAATGAGGCAGTACATCACAAGTAATGCAGCAGAGACCCCTGAATGATGTAGCACTTGTTAAGAGCTGCCCTGAGAAAGCCCTTTGCAGGGCACAACACGTTTGATCAGTCTTACAAAACCCAGGGACTAAGACACATATTCTACTTATAGGCAGCGAGTGCCCGGGCTCCAGCAATATTCAGGGCCTGGTAGCCTGGCTCCGCTAATGTTCGGGGCTGGATCTCCCCCCCCCCGGCCCCACCTGCCGCCCCCACGCGCCTCCACTGAGTGTCCCCTGGCCCCTACTTGCTGCACCCCACTCACCTTCTTGGGTCCCCCAAGCAGACCATAGTTCCATGCTGGCTCCCTACATCAACTGCCGCTGCAGGGTCCTAGTGCCCCCAATACATTACTGCCAGGGCAGGCTGATCCTGAGCCTGCCCTTCCCCCTCAGACCCTTTCATTTTCCAATGGGACCCTCCACCAGTACAGGGGGCCCCCCAACTCGCAGTCATCGCTCCTGCCCCACACTGGACAAGGGGCTGCCCCACCCCCAGTGAGGCTACAGTGAGGGGCAGCAGCAGAGGAGGAGGCACACATGTGATGGCAGCCCCCCCCACTGAGCACCCACCGCAGGGGAGACAAGGGGGCATCCTGTACCTGAGAGGGGCCCTAGGAGCACATGCAGTGACAGTGGTGCGAGGCGAGTGTGATGCAGGGGGGAAGTGGTGAGGCCTCCCCCAGAGCTCACTGCAGACTGTGGGGAGAGGGCTGGGGGGGAATCCTCCTCTCTGGCCCTTGCCCGGGGGCAGCCTGTCTGCACCCCAAACACCTCAGCCTCAGCCCTGCCCCACCCCAGAGCCCACATCCCCTGCATCTCAACCCTGCACTCCAGCCCTGAGCCCCTCCCACACCCCAAACTCCTCATCCAGAGCCCTCACCCCTGCATCCCATCCCTCTGCCTGAACCCCTCCCACACCCCAAACCCCTCATCACCAGAGCCCTCACATTTTTACATTAAATTCCTCCCTTAATGTAGTTATGTTCCTGAAAAATGCTACTTTAAGTGAAACCATGTTAAGGGAATCCAATTTCCCCATAAGAATTAATGTAAATGGGGGGTTAGGTTCCAGGGAATTTTTTTTTTTGCCAGACAAAAGACTATATATGTGTGTGTGTGTGTGTATACACACACACACACACAAAGTTTTAAACAAACAATGTAATACTGTACACAGCAATGATGATTGTGAAGCTTGGTTGAGGTGGTAGAGTCAGAGGGTGGTTGGGGACTCCCTCTCAGGGGTACCGAGTCATCTATCTGCCGCCCCGACTGAGAAAACCGAGAGGTCTGCTGCTTGTCAGGAGCTAGGATTCACGATGTAACGGAGAGACTGCCGAGACTCATCAAGCCCTCAGATCACTGCCTCTTCCTGCTTCTCCACATGGGCACCAATGATACTGCCAAGAATGACCTTGAGCGGATCACTGCAGACTACGTAACTCTGGGAAGAAGGATAAAGGAGTTTGAGGTGCAAGTGGTGTTCTCATCCATCCTCCCTGTGTAAGGAAAAGGCCTGGGTAGAGATCGTTGAATTGTGGAAGTCAATGAATGGCTATGCAGGTGGTGTCGAAGAGAAGGCTTTGGATTCTTCGACCATGGGATGGTGTTCCAAGAAGAAGGAGTGCTAGGCAGAGTCGGGCTCCACCTAACAAAGAGAGGGAAGAGCGTCTTTGCAAGCAGGCTGGCTAACCTTGTGAGGAGGGCTTTAAACTAGGTTCATCAGGGGAAGGAGATCAAAGCCCTGAGGTAAGTGGGGAAATGGGATACCGGGAGGAAGCATGAGCAGGAGAGTGCAAGCGGGGAGGAATCCTGTCTCAGATCGAATAAACGGGACAATCAGCGAGTTATCTTAAGTGCCTGTACACAAATGCAAGAAGCCTGGGAAACAAGCAGGGAGAACTGGAAGTCCTGGCACAGTCAAGGAACTATGATGTGATTGGAATAACAGAGACTTGGTGGGATAACTCACATGACTGGAGTACTGTCATGGATGGATATAAACTGTTCAGGAAGGAAAGGCAGGGCAGAAAAAGGTGGGGAGTTGCATTGTATTTAAGAGAGCAGCATGACTACTCAGAGCTCCAGTATGAAACTGCAGAAAACCTGAGAGTCTCTGGATTTAAGTTTAGAAGTGTGAGCAACAAGGGTGATGTCGTGGTGGGAGTCTGCTATAGACCACCAGACCAGGGGGATGAGGCTTTCTTTCAGCAACAATGGTTCTAGATCACAGGCCCTGGTTCTCATGGGGACTTCATCACCCTGATATCTGCTGGGAGAGCAATACAGCGGTGCACAGACAATCCAGGAAGTTTTGGAAAGTGTAGGGGACAATTTCCTGGTCCAAGTGCTGGAGGAACCAACTAGGGGCAGAGCTCTTCTGACCTGCTGCTCCAAACAGGAAGAATAGTAGTAGGAAGCAAAAGTGGATGGGAACCTGGGAGCAGTGACCATGAGATGGTCGAGTTCAGGATCCTGACACAAGGAAGAAAGGAGAGCAGCAGGAATATGGACCCTGGACTTCAGAAAAGCAGACTTTGACTCCCTCAGGGAACTGATGGGCAGGATCCCCTGGGAAATAACATGAGGGGAAAGGAGATCCAGGAGAGCTGGCTGTATTTTAAAGAATCCTTATTGAGGTTGCAGGAAAAAACATCCCAATGTGTAGGAAGAATAGTAATATGGCAGGCGACCAGCTTGGCTTAACAGTGAAATCCTTGCTGATCTTAAACACAAAAAAGAAGCTTACAAGAAGTGGAAGATTGGACAAATGACCAGGGAGGAGTATAAAAATATTGCTCAGGCATGCAGGAGTGAAATCAGGAAGGCCAAATCACACTTGGAGTTGCAGCTAGCAAGAGATGTTAAGAGTAACAAGAAGGGTTTCTTCAGGTATGTTAGCAACAAGAAGAAAGTCAAGGAAAGTGTGGCCCCTTACTGAATGAGGGAGGCAACCTAGTGACAGAGGATGTGGAAAAAGCTAATGTACTCAATGCTTTTTTTTGCCTCTGTCTTCACAAACAAGGTCAGCTCCCAGACTGCTGCACTGGGCAGCACAGTGGGGAGAAGGTGACCAGCCCTCTGTGGAGAAAGAAGTGGTTCGGGACTATTTAGAAAAACTGACGAGCACAAGTCCATGGGGCCGGATGCGCTGCATCCGAGGGTGCTAAAGGAGTTGGCGGATGTGATTGCAGAGCCATTGGCCATTATCTTTGAAAACTCATGGCGAAATCGGGGGAGGTCCCAGATGACTGAAAAAGGCTAATGTAGTGCCCATCTTTAAAAAAGGGAAGAGGAGGATCCGGGAACTACAGGCCAGTCAGCTCACCTCAGTCCCTGGAAAATCATGGAGCAGGTCCTCAAGGAATCAATTCTGAAGCACTTAGAGGAGAGGAAAGTGATCAGGAACAGTCAGCATGGATTCACCAAGGCAAGTCATGCCTGACTAACCTAATTGCCTTCTATGAGGAGATAACTGGGTCTGTGGATGAGGGGAAAGCAGTGGATGTGTTATTCCTTGACTTTAGCAAAGCTTTTGATATGGTCTCCCACAGTATTCTTGCCAGCAAGTTAAAGAAGTATGGCTGGATGAATGGACTATAAGGTGGATAGAAAGCTGGCTAGATTCGGGCTCAACGGGTAGTGATCAATGGCTCCATGTCTAGTTGCAGCCGGTTTCAAGTGGAGTGCCCCAAGGGTCGGTCCTGGGCTGGTTTTGTTCAATATCTTCATTAATGATCTGGAGGATGGCGTGGACTGCACCCTCAGCAAGTTTGCAGATGACACTAACTGGGAGGAGTGTAGATACGCTGGAGGGTAGGGATAGGATACAGAGGGACCTAGACAAATTAGAGGATTGGGCCAAAAGAAACTGATGAGGTTCAACAAGGACAAGTGCAGAGTCCTGCACTTAGGACGGAAGAATCCCATGCACTGCTACAGACTAGGGACTGAATGGCTAGGCAGCAGTTCTGCAGAAAAGGACCTAGGGGTTACAGTGGACGAGAAGCTGGATATGAGTCAACAGTGTGCCCTTGTTGCCAAGAAGGCTAACGGCATTTGGGCTGTGTAAGTAGGGGCATTGCCAGCAGATTGAGGGATGTGATCATTCCCCTCTATTCAACATTGGTGAGGCCTCATCTGGAGTACTGTGTCCAGTTTTGGGCCCCACACTACAAGAAGGATGTGGAAAAATTGAAAGAGTCCAGCGGAGGTCAACAAAAATGATTAGGAGGCTGGAGCACATGACTTATGAGGAGAGGCTGAGGGAACTGGGATTGTTTAGTCTGCAGAAAAGAAGAATGAGGGGGATTTGATAGCTGCTTTCAACTACCTGAAAGGGGGTTCCAAAGAGGATGGATCTAGACTGTTCTCAGTGGTAGCCAGATGACAGAACAAAGAGTAATGGTCTCAAGTTGCAGTGGGGAGGTTTAGGTTGGATATTAGGAAAAACTTTTTCACTAGAGGGTGGTGAAGCACTGGAATGGGTTACCTAGGGAGTGTGGAATCTCCTTCCTTAGAGGTTTTTAAGGTCAGGCTTGACAAAGCCCTGGCTGGATGATTTAGTTGGGGAATTGGTCCTGCTTTGAGCAGGGGTTGGACTAGATACAACAGCCTGATGTTCTATGATTCTATGATATTTCCCAGGGAATGCCTACTGCTAAACATGAACTAGCATTTGGCTGAGCCCTCAAGAGATTAACACATTGTTTTTTATGGTTTTTTATAACCTTAGAGACTAACACAAGTACACAAGTATTCCCGTTCTTTTTGCAGATACAGACTAAGGGCTGCTACTCTGAACATTGTTGTTAATGCAGCCGCACACCCTATAAGGCAGCAGGAAATGGAGTGGGAGGGAAAAGACAGGATAGCAGAGAGAGACAGAGACACACACCCTGTGTGTGAGAGAGACAGAGACTTCGATACAGGGCTGCTGCTAGCAAGTTCCCTCATTCTGAGCCCTGTTTTGTCCTGTCATAAGTAGATAGGTAAGGTTAATTTTCTTTTACCTGTAAAGGGTGACAAAGGGGGAACCAAACACCTGACCAGAGGACCAATCAGAGACTGGATTTTTTTTTTAAAGTCTGGAGGGAACTGGAAACTCGGGGTCTTTTTGTTTTCCTCGGCTGTGAGTAAACAAGCTTTCTTCTAACTCCATCTTCTTTCAAGTATTCTACTATCAAGTGTGAGTACAAACGAACCAAAGTAATCAGCTGTGATGTGCTGTTTGATTTGTATTTACATGGGTGTTTGATTTGCTGGACTGGTTTAATTGGGCTATCTTTTAAATCAGGCTGTTTATTCCTATTTCTTATAAGCCATATCCCTGTATTGAATTTCTTAATGCAGAGTTTAGTATATGTAAGTTCTTTTTTTATATATATATAAAGTTCTTTTTAAACTGTGGAGTTTCTTTCCTAGTGAGGCAAAGGGATAGAAATTTCTGTACCAGGTATCTGTCTCCCTCACGGGAAGCACAGGGAGGGGGAGGGAAGCATTACATTCTGTGTTGACTTGCCTATTGTCCCCAGGGCGGGAACAGGCTACGGGGAAAGAGAGAAAGAATCAACTCTGTTCTCTTGTGTTTGAGGTTTTTCTCTAGTTATGCTACGAGACAAGGAGGGGGTGAATCTCCTGGTGTGTTAGCTGTGACTAGGTTTGAATGCATAGCCTCGAGGGAGGTAAATAGCTCTCTTGGTTTTGCATTCACGGAGTTAAGTATAGCATCGCCAGGCTAACCCAGGAAAGGGGGGGAAGCTGGGGGATGAGATAGAGGAGACCCAGGGGCTCTGGGTCTTGGAAGGGTCCCCCAAGGAAAGGTTTGGGGAACCCGAGGGGGCCGAAACCCTGGAAAACTTCGGCTGGTGGCAGCAAGATCAGATCCAAGCTGGGTATAAGCTTGGGGGAGGTTCACAGTAAGCACCCAGATTTTGTATGCTAAAGTCCAGATCTGGGACAGACGTTTACCACAGTCCCCCTCCCACTCTGTGGAGACGGGGGCAGGAAAGGGGAAGGGGGACACCCTGACAACAGCACCACTCTTCCCCCTCCCCCCACACAGAGTGAACAGATAGCAAGTGTGAAAAATCAGGACAGGGGGCGGGAAGTAATAGGAGCTTACATATGAAAAAGACCCAAAAATCAGGACTGTCCCATAAAATTGGGACAGCTGGTCACCCTACCTGCACAGCAAGGAGGTGGCTCCCAGAGCAGCTCCAAGGCAGAGGGCAGGAGCAGCACTCCGCAGTGGGTGGGAGGGACACCTGAACTGCCAAGCAATTGATAGCCTGCTGGGCGGCAGCCGCACAAGGAACTTAGGAGAGATGATAGGGGGGCTGTTGGCCCACCAGCTAGCTCCAACGGGATGCTCTTTCTGCAAACAGTGGACAAAGCAGGCCGTTGCCAAACAACACTATAAGGGAGCATTGGGCAACTTTAAACAAGCATGTTCTCTAATTTGGAGGTTCTCAAATTGTGGTCCATGGACCACTAATGGTCCACGAGCTCCACTGAGGTGGTCCGTTATTAGTTCCCTCTAAGGCGCACTCCTGGGCGGCCGCACATGAGAGAATGAAAGACCACCCACCTAATTAGTGCCATGGCTGCTCTAATTACATGCCTCAACCCTGGAGAAGATGCACATGTAAGGTGAGGTGGTGGCCTTGGAGGGAATAGGGAGTAGGTAGGAGGGGGCAGTGGTGTAAGAAGAGGGAGTGGGGGGAATTTGGGACGTGCAGGGCTACGGTGGCCAGAGAAAGAAGCTCAGGGCTGCAGCTGCTGGGGAGAGACCCACTTCCTTCCCAGCTTCAGCTCTGTGGTTGCTGTGGCAGGGGAGAGACCCCCCTCCTTTCCAGCCAGAGCTCAGGTGCTACTGCAGTGGGGGAGAGAGGGAGAGAACCCCACTTCTTCCTAGTCCTAGCTTCGGGGCTGCTGCAGCAGGGGAGAGAGGGCACATCCATTGCATTAGAAAGGTTCAGACTACTAAAATATGAGTTGTGTCTTTTACGTGTAGAACAAAAAAAGTTAATTATTATTTAGGGGTTTTTTTATATAGCACTTTCATCCAAAGCGCTTTACAATAGTTAGCTAATGGTACATACAACATTTGGAAAGATGTTAAGTGGTCCGCCAAGACCCTCAGCAATTTTCAAGTGGTCCATGGAAAAAAAAGCTCGAGAGCCACTGCTCTAATTCATCAGCAACATAACAAAACAACATTAACTGGGACAACTTTAAGTGGGGAGTTGCTGTATATTGGCTAACAAGGCAGGGGTGTTGGGGGGGGTGGGACTTGGACCTGTTCTGGGTACCACCAAAAATTATACAAACCTGCTGCCCCTGGTTCTACTGGCTCCTTATCAGGGCCGGCTCTGGGTTTTTTGCTGCCTCAAGCAAAAAATTTGCTGCCCCAAGCTCAGGTGGGGCTGGGGCTCGCAGGTGGTGCTGGAAGTGGACGCAGTGATGTCACCTTCTCCCAGCGCCTGCAGGGGCTTTACCCTCTCCTCCGCCCAGCTGCACAGAGAAGCCCCGATATAAGGGGTGGCACAAGGCAGCGCAGCAACCAGTGTGCAGATGAGGCAGTGCAGCCCTGGCTCACCGGCAGGACTCGCCCTCTCCTCCCCAGGTAGTGGCTGGGCCTTGGCAGCTCAGCATCCCAGGGTTGGGGCTTCCCCTTCTGGCCGCAGCACAGTGCCCTAGCCCTATATAAGGAGCACAACTGCCTCCCCAAAAAAGGATGGCTGGAATGCCACCCCTGGAAATGGGCCTCCCCAAGCATGTGCTTGCTTTGCTGGTGCCTAGAGCCGGTCCTGCTCCTTACCAACTAACACAGCTTTTGGAGTACTCCTGTAATAGCACTGACCTCTGCCCCATACAATCAGTACTACAGTCCTTTCTCCCGCCTTTGTCATTTATTCATTGTATATTAGATCGGTTTTATGTTGCCACCATATTTTCAGGGAGCTGCGGATTTTTGTACTGGCCCAAAAGTGCACGGTCCAAGTCCTTGGGAGGGAGTTAAAGGGATTGGGAGCTGGGCAGAGGGCATTTGAGGGCTTTATTTGGGGGAAAGAGATTCAATTCCTCTTTCCTTTTCCACTTTGGAGCAGGAGCGCAAGGGACCAAACACGAGGGAAATGAGGGGCTTTGACCCTTGGGTTTAGTGGGCAGGTGGCAGACAATGGTGGTGGCCTGTGACATACAGGAACTCCACCTGGATTATCCGGCGGACCCCTCTGACCTTAAACTCTATGATTCTAGGAGCCTCAAACACTTCTCAGTGATTATTTGCTCCCCACTTGATAGATCCTGCTATGTATACCGCCACTCCTCTCCCCTGCCTCATCCCCAGCAGCGTCCCTCAATTTACCTCTGTCCCACACAAACCTGCCATTGCCATTCCTAGGCTGTGAATTATTGATGTGAGAAATGCTGAAGCAGGGAGCCGGGGTTACAGAATGGAATCTCAACAGACGAGTGAGCTCCCCAAGTTAATCTCCCTGCAAGTTCCAACTTCTAAATATGGGCAAGTTCAGAGTAAGAACTCTTTCCCCTTTAGAGCACACGACACTAGAGGATGCAGCATCTCAGTTCTCTGGACAACAGCTCTGATGTGGTTCTCAAAGTTCATTGCACCATGACCACTTCTAACAACAAAAATTACTATACGACCTCAGAAGGAGGAGTGACTGAAGCATAAGCCAGCCCGAGCCCTGCCACCTGGGGGTGGGGGAGGGTGGGGAGAAAGAAGAAAACGAAAGCTCAAGTCCCACCACCCCAGACGGCCAGACGGGGGGATCAAAGCTGCAGCCCAAGGGCTTCAGCCACAGGCTGAGGGCCTGTAACCTGAAGCCCGCTGCCCAGGGCTGAAGCTGAAGCATGAATCCTGCCACCCTGGGCTGAATCCCTTGAGTTTGAGCCTCATCCACAGCCCTAGACGGTGGGGCTCGCACTTCCGCCTTGGGCCCCAGGCGGTGGGGCTCGTGCTTCGGCATCTGCCTGGGAACCCAGCAAGTCTAACACCAGCACTGGTGACCCCATTAAAATGTCTCGACCCACAGTCAGAGACCACTGGGTTAGATGATCATAAAGATCCTTTCTGGCCTGGATCTGTGACAGCCTTATGGCAAGAATCTGGTTTAGGATCCTCCAGAATGGCTTACACCTCTCCTGTTTGTCTCACTACAGACAGACGTCATGGCTGCAAAACAGGAACTATCTGTGACTGTGGAATTTTCAAAATTCTGAAGGCTGAGCAAGGAAATATAGAAATTGGAGTTTGAGTGGATAGGCAGGTGGGTACATGGGGACAGAGGAAGACAGACACAGATACAGATAGAAGATATGATGCAGACAAAAGAGCTAGGAGACAAGATCAAAAAAAAAAAAAGGAAAGAAAGGATCTGCCCCACTGGGGTCTAGATCACTGATAATCTGTGACCGCTACATGTATTTTCAATGGAAGATACAGCTGAAGTGGCACCAACTTTCTGTCCTGTTGGCATTTGGGACCTGTGAATCATCGCCTCAGCCAGCCAACTATGTGCGGACTTCGCCAGGTCCCTCCATCAAGTTCTCTGAAGTGGAAAGGTGAGTAGGTACTTGTCATCCATTAATTCAAACTAGCCATGTCAGCAGTTCTCACAAGGGACAGAAGGAATCACGCTGGTCGAAGGGTCATACAGTGAAAAGCACCAGGGAAGCAGGGAGGGATGTGCTGCTGTCACACTACTAAGCCTACCTGTGACCCCTACAAGTGACCTTTCATAACCAGCCTACAAAAATAATTCACATTTTTGGTTCTGGATTCTGCTTTGTTACATATTCTTTTTATTCCTTTGTGGGATTCATCTTTTGCTCCTGTTCAGCTACAGGAGCCAGATTTTCAATTGCACAATTAATAATTGGGACAATACTTCCAGATAATGAAAGACATAGAATCATAGAATCAAAAGGTTGGAAGGGACCTCATGAGGTCATCTAGTCCAACCCCCTGCTAAAGGCGGGACCATTTTCCCTCAATAATCCCAGCCAGGGTGCAGTCTAGCCGGACTTTAAATAGCTCTAAAGATGGAGATTCTACCACCTCCCTAGGTAACCCATTCCAATACTTCACCACTCTCCTAGTCAGAAAGTTTTTTCTAATATCCAGCCTCGACTTCCGCAGCTGCAACTTCAAACCATTGCTCCTTGTTCTGTCCTCCGTCACCACTGAGAACAGCCTAGCTCCCTCCTCCTTGGAGCATCCCTTCAAGTAGTTGAAGGTTGCTATCAAATCCCCCCTTAGTCTTCTCTTCTGCAGGCTCAATAAGCCTAGTTCCTTCAGTCTCTCTTCATAAGTCATGTGCTCTAGTCCTCTAATCATTTTTGTTGCCCTCCGCTGGACTCTCTCCAATTGTTCCACGTCCTTTTTGTAGTGTGGCGCCCAAAACTGGACACAATATTCCAGATGCGGCCTCACCAGTGCCGAATAGAGGGGAATAATCACATCCCTCGATCTGCTGGCAACACTCCTACTAATACAGCCCAGTATGCTATTAGCCTTTTTGGCTACAAGAGCACACTGTAGGCTCATGTTCAACTTTCCATCTACCGTAACCCCAAGATCCTTTTCTTCAGCACTGCTACTTAGCCAAACAGTCCCCAGCCTGTAGCAGTGCATGGGGTTTTTCTGTCCTAAGTGCAGGACTTTGCACTTGTCCTTGTTGAACTTCATGAGGTTTCTTGTGGCCCACTTCTCCAATTTGTCTAAGTCTCCCTGAATCCTATCCCTGCCCTCCAGCGTGTCCACCACTCCCCCCAACTTGGTGTCATCTGCAAATTTACTTAATGTGCAAGCTATCCCATCATCAAGATCATTAATGAAGACATTGAATAGAACGGGCCCTAAGACAGACCCCTGGGGCACACCACTTGTTACTGGTTGCCAACTAGAGAGTGTGCCATTGATACCTACCCGCTGAACCCGTTGATTCAACCAGTTTTCTATCCACTTCACAGTCCATTCCTCCAACCCATACTTCCTTAGTTTGCTGATGAGAATGCTGTGGGAAACCGTGTCAAAAGCCTTACTAAAGTCAAGGTATACAACATCAACAGCTTTGCCCCCATCCACAAGTCCAGTCATCTCATCGTAGAAAGCAATCAGGTTGGTCAGGCATGATTTACCCTTGGTGAATCCATGCTGACTGCTTCTGATCACCTTGTTTTCCTCTAAGTGTTTCAGGATGGATTCCTTCAGCACCTGCTCCATGATTTTTCCAGGGATTGAGGTGAGACTGATTGGTCTGTAGTTCCCTGGATCTTCCTTTTTCCCTTTCTTAAAGATAGGTACTATATTTGCTTTCTTCCAGTCCTCTGGGACCTCTCCTGTTCGCCATGAATTTTCAAAGATAATGGTCAACGGCTCTGCAATCACATCAGCTAACTCCCTCAGCACCCTCGGATGCAGTTGATCCAGTCCCATAGACTTGTGCACGTCTAACGTCTTTAAGTAGTCCCTAACCTGACCCTCTATCACAGTGGGCTGCTGTCCTCCTCTCCTCTCTGCGTTCCCCAGTGTAGTAGTCTGGGAGTTGATCCTGCCCGTAAAGACTGAAGTGAAGAAGGAATTGAGTACTTCAGCCTTTTCCATATCTTCCACCACTAGGATACCTGCCTCATTGAGTAAGGGACCTACACCATCCCTAGTCCTCTTCTTGTTGCTTACATACTTGTAAAACCCCTTCCTATTATCCTTCACATCCCTTGCTAGTTTCAACTCAAATTGCCCTTTGGCCTTTCTGATTCTGTCCCTGCAGGCCCGAGCAATAATCTTATATGCCTCCCCAGTCATCTGTCCAAGCTTCCATTTTTTGTAAGCTTCCTTCTTTTGCTTCAGCTCACCACTGACATCAGAGACCTGTTTTTAATTAGCCAAAGGCATGCATGCTATTGTGTGCCTATATCTGCATATGTATTTCTCCTCACAAGCTGTGCCAGATGACTTGAAATGCAAATAGCCAATTAGGTGCCCATGTGCAAGGCACAACCGCGGGAGCTGGGTGTGCAGTCACCGCAAGTGTGCAGGCATTACTTTCTCCAAACCTTAGGCTGCTTTTTTTAAAAATTTGCCTCTCAGGGACTTGAATTTAAACAAACTAGTTAATTGCACTTCTGAGCCACCAAGTTAGAAACAACCTGCAACAGCAGCTGTCAGCAACGGTTTTATCTCAGAATCTAAATATATAATTCATTTAGTTTGACTGGCAGTAGAAAGGTGAGGAAACTGAAACAGCTGGTTGGAGAACTGACCCCTTGCATTCCTGACACTGAAGAGATGAGCTCCATCACGAGCTGGCAAAGTTCCTTCTGTTCTCTGAAATCAGGGGTGTCCCATGTATAGTCCAAAGGGGACTGCAGCTTCTCATCCTCCATGCAACTCCAGGGCAAGGGGGACAAGGATGATCTACTGTGGTGTGAGTTCAGATGGAGCCCAGCTAGGTTTTCCATGTCAAGCTGATGAAATGCATGTTGAATGGAGTCCTTGCTGCTTGCCATAAGGCATAATAATACACTAGCTAGAGCAGGGGTCTCAAGCTCAAATGACCACAAGGGCCAAATGAGGTCTAGTGCATTGGCCCGAGGGCCACATCACTGACACCCCCACCCTCACTGCCCCACCCCCACTCCACCCCTTCCATGAGGCCCCGCCCCTGCCCCACCTCTTCCCAGCCCTTTTCCACCCCCTTCCCCAAAGTCCTCACCCCAACACCGCCCCTTCTCTGTCACCAGGGGGTGCAGGGTGTGGCAAGGGCTCAGGGCAGGGAGTTGAGGTACAGGAGGTGTGCAGGGTGTGGCAGGGGGCTCAGGGCAGGGAGTTGGACTGTGGGGTGCAAGAGGGGTGAGGGGTGCAGCAGGGGGTTGGGGTGCAGGGTGCAGCAGGTGGCTTAGGGCAGGGAGTCCAGGAGGAGAGTAGGGTGTGACAGGGGGCTCAGGGCAGGGAGTTGGGGTGAAGGAGGGGTGCGGGATGCAGCAGGGGGCTTAGGGCACAGAGTTGGGGTGCAGGAGGGGTGTGGGATGCAGCAGGGGGCTCAGGGCAGGGAGTTGGGTGCAGGAGGGGTGTGGCAGGGGGCTCAGGGCAGGGACTTGGGGTGCAGGGGGGGGTGTGAGCTCCGGCCTGGCACCACTTACCTAAAGCGGCTCCGGGATGGCAGTGGCGCGCATCGGGGCCAGGGCAGGCTCCTGGTCCTGCACCGCTCCGCTCCAGCAAGCAGCCCGAGCCACGATACCTGGGGGAGCAGGGCTAGGCACAGGGCTTCGCTGCCGCTCCTCCAGGTACCTCCCACAAAGCTCCCACTGGCCGCAGTTCCCTGTTCCCGTCCAATGGAAACTGGGGGGGTGGTACTTTGAAGTGAGGCAACACAGGAGCCCTCTGCCTCCTCCCTCCAGCCCGAAGGGACGTGCTGCCAGCCACTTAAGGGAGCAGCGCGGAGCTCGCGGCACCACGGGGGGCAATCCCGTGGGCCTGTGGGCTCTAGTTTGCCCATCCCTGGCCTGGAGGCAGGCAGAGGGGCGGGGGGGGGGGAGTCCCACGGGCTGCCCAGAAAAGCCCCACGGGCCGCATGTTTGAGACCCCCGAGCTAGATGGAGCAGCATTCACTATCCATCACTAGCTGAGCGACATTGTATGTTATATCTCCAGGAGAAAATAATCTACCAAAATGCAACAACATGTAGATGATACCACAAAACTTTCGACAACATCCTGTTCTCTATTAAATTAAATTAACAAGCTTAGTCTATAAACATAAACGAACCTTTCTCAAATCCTGCCACGCCAAATCACACCATCCTCAGTGGAGCCAGGACTAACACAATAATAGTTATACTTAAGGCTACAATTTTGTCACGGAACTCACAGAATCCGTGACTTCCAGAGACCGCTGTGACTTCCGCCCACGGTGGCTGGGAGCTGCAGGGACTCCCTGTCTCCCCGAGAACTCTGAGCCGCTGCAGGTGGCGGGGGGATCCTGGAGCTTCCCATGGGGGTACCTTGCAGCTCCTGGCTGCCATGGGCAGCAGGGCCCCTGGAGCTCTGAGCTGCGGGTGAACCCCAAAGTTCCTGGCTGCTGTGGGCTGCAGGGTACCCAGGAGCTGCGATCCCCCATGGGCAGTGGGGCCCCCGGAGCTCCGGGCAGGGGCTACGCAGCTGCCCAGCCACCGCCAGAGGTATGAGGACTCTGCAGCTCCCCATTTTGTCACACATATTTTTAGTAAAAGTCAAGGACAAGTCACGGGCTTCTGTGAATTTTTCTTTATTGCTAGTGACCTGTCCATGACTTATTAAAAATATCCATGACAAAATCTTAGCTTTAGTTATACTGCTATATTTACACTGTGCTTTTTAATCAGTAGGTCTCAAAGCCCTTTACAAAAGACATCAGTAGCATTATCCCATATTACAGACTGGGAAACTGAAGCACACAGATGCTACCTGACTTGTTCAACATATAGCAGGCTAGTGGAGTAGAGACCAAGGCTTCCCAAGTCCTAGGCTGGTGCACTATTCACTAGGCAATATTGCCTTCCTAGAGCTCTGCTTCTTCAAGTACTAAAAATGCAGGACCTTAATGGTTTTACTACAGAAGAGCTCTCCATGCTGACAGTTGTAGCAGCAAGTCTTTTATGTGTCTTATGACCCAGCAACACAAAAGACTATTAAAGACTACAGGTTTGTTTGCAATTGAACTGCTCAACTTTAAAAAATAAAAAAGACTTCTCTTTTATTTTCTCTTCCTATTGATCTTCTGCATCTAATAAAATAACCCACATATGCAGAGTTCAGCAGCAACATGAGTGTATTAATGTTATTGAACTTGCAGACAAACACACGTAAAACTAATCAATAAAAATAAGGTTTAAAAAAAGAAAATCAACTGCAGGATTTAGTTGCTGGTGAATCCTGCCAACAAGCAGTTTTCTGCAGTTAGTAAGGGAGATTTAAGCAGCTGATGTATATGCAAACTACTGTAGGTACAGTCATCAGTCTCCTGGTCAGTTACTGAAGATCAGGCATCACAAACTTCAGTGATCAGTGCAATAGCTGCAGGCTGCGCCTTACAGTAGCAGTTTCATTTACATCAATGGTTAAACGAGCCTATGACCCAGAAGCTGTGGAAATTATTTCATGGGTCATGGATGGGCGAGTGGAATCAAATTTGACAAGCAACTTCCAAGTGAAGGACTTGAGCACATTGCCCGGCAGGTTGAAAGCCAGTGATATGATCATCAGCTCTGGGTAACAGGCACACACTCAGCAACCCAGGAACCTCAAGTGTGGCACCTTTCCACCCATCAACTGGGTGAACTCCCGAGTCTCGGGTGTCACAGAAGGGGCTCTCCCTTTCCCGCAAACTTGGTGCTGCGTCCCTTCCCATTCCGTTTTCCAACTGTGATTTAAGGGACGGGCCAAACAACTTGGATACCATGGGCAGGGAGTGCTCAGCACTGGCCTAGCTCTGCTCCTGTTGAAATCAACGTGAATCTTCACATAGTGGAAGGAAAGCTAGGGCAATAGTGAGCACTTTTGGCAATTCCAACCTCATTGGAACAGGTTTATTTGCCCAGACACCTCTTCAAGCCCAAACACTGGCTAATGTTTCTGCCTGTAGCCATGCACCCTTAGGCTCAGACTGCAAGCTAAGGGGCACCCTGATGCTCAGTGCATGGACAAGAGCCTTCCAAAAATAGCCCAAGAGGATACAGAAAGTGGTGCCAATTCATAGGTGATCCTAGGGTTGACAGGTGTCTAGTTTTCAACCGGAAAGCCTAGTCAAAAAGGGACCCTCGTGGCTCCGGTCAGCACTGCTAACTCAGCCATTAAAAGTCCGGACAGTAGCACAGTGGGCTAAGGGAGGCTCCCTGCCTGCTGTGGCTCCACACGGCTCCTGGAAGCAGCGGCATGCCCCTTTCTGGCTCCTACAGCTCCAACTAGCCAGGAACCATGGCCAACGGGAGCTGCGGGGGGTGGGGTCTGTGCACTGCCCCATCCACAGAGTCACCTGGCCATGCCTCCATGTAGGAGTCAGAGAGGGGGCATGCTGCTGCTTCCGAGAACTGCTTGAGGTAAGCGCTGCCCAGAGCCTGCACCCCTGACCCTCTCCTGTGCCCCAACCCCCTGTTGTGATCCATCTCCCACCCTCTGAAACCCTCGATCCCACACCAGAGCACCATCCTGCACCCCAAACCCATCATCCCAGCCCCACCCTAGAGCCCTCACTCCCAGGCAGACCCCTCAGCCCCCACTGCACCCTCCTGAGCCTGCCCAGTGAAAATGAGTGAGTGACTGAGGGTGGGGAGAGCCAGCGACAGAGGGAGGGGGGTATGGAGGAGGGGCAGGGCGCAGGGCAAGGGTGTTTGGTTTTGTGTAAGTAGAAAGTTGACACCCTAGGTGATTCTCTTGCCTGATTCAGCATTGAACCAATGCCCAGCGTGCTAGCAGAGGCTGTGTTGCTGCAGGAGCTATCTTCTGGACGAGTAGGTTTGAGATGATGCGTTTTTATGGCTGTCTAACAAGCGACTGAGAATCGGCCATTTTGCTGAAGCAAAAACAAAAGGCCCCATCTGCAGCAAAGGTACAGCTGCATGAAACTGGGTGGTTTCAGTCTGCACCCAGTTTGTTGAATCATCTCTGTCTTTTTCTGGTTTCAATTCCTGCCACCTAGCATTTGTGTTCAAATTAACCCAAAAACTCCAAGCAAGAATAACTCTGTAGAGGAGCTTGAGGAAAGTTCCCCATGAAGGCAATGGGGAAAGAGCACACTGGAAGGATATCTGCACTTTGAGCTGGAGAGGTCATTTCAACTCAGGTACACACAAACTTGCTAGCTTTGGTCAATGCACTAAAAACAGAAGTGCAGCTGCAGTGTTACAGGTGGCAGCCTAGGCTAGTATGACCCCACACCCGAGGTACTTCCTCGGGCTATTTGTTAGCATATAGGTATTCAGGCCTGTCTGCAAAGGCCTATACTTTAAGAATGTAGATGCATTCTTATCACTTAGCTAGTTATAGAGGTACAAAACAAAAATCAAAACCAGTCTGCCTGTTTATAGGCCTTCTCTCACTATGATAGTCTAAGCCTTGTTCTTAGGTCAAGGCCTTTGGCTAAACAGCAGGGGCAGCCCGAAGCCTGGAAGCGTATGGTCACGTCCTCACCAGTCACATTGAAATAAGGCAGTTTGGGGCTCTTAAAAAGGTGATCCAATCTATCACCTCCAGAGAAAGGGAAGAGCCTAGAAGATTTAAAGAAAATTTAGTTTGATAGCATCCTATCTGGCAAAAACTCACAAAGCTGGGATGTGAAATCCTCATTTCTTTGTTCTATCATTGTAGTCTCCATTTCCTTACTGTTTGTCTGTATAATCTGTCTGGTTCTGTGATTGTTTCTGTCTGCTGTATAATTAATTTTGTTGGCTGTAAACCAATTAAGGAGGTGGGATATAATTGGTTAATTAATCATGTTACAGTATGTTAGAATTGGTTAGTTAAATTTCAGTAAAATGATTGGTTACGGTATAGCTAAGCAGAACTCCAGTTTTACTATATAGTCTGCAGTCAATCAGGAAATAAAAGGGGGCGGTGGGAAATTGGAATCATGTTTTGCTAAGCCCTCCGCAGGGACACAGGCAAGGCTCTGTGGTGTCAGAGCTGGGAAGGGGGACACTGAGGAAGGAAACTGGAATCATTGCTTGCTGGAAGTTCACCTCAATAAACATCTATTTGTTTGCACCTTTGGACTTCGGGTATTGTTGCCCTCAGTTCATGTGAGAAGGGCCAGGGAAGTGAGAGGGTGAAGGAATAAGCTCCCTAACACTACTACCCTCCCAGCCACTGTGGCTACACTGCTGTTTTTAGTGCTCTGACTCATAGACTTTAAGGCCAGAAGGGACAATCATGATGATCTAGTCTGACCTCCTGCAAAGAACCTCATCTACCGACTTCTGTAACAGACCCATAACCCCTGTCTGAAGCCATGGCTACACTCACACTTTACAGCGCTGCAACTTCCGTGCTCAGGGGTGTGAAAAAACACCCCCCTGAGCGCTGCAAGATACAGCGCTGTAAAGCCTCAGTGTAATCAGGGCGGCAGCGCTGGGAGTACAGCTCCCAGCGCTGCACGCTACATCCGTAGAAGATGTGGTTTACATGCAGCACTGGGAGAGCTCTCTCCCAGCGCTGCCGCTCTGACCACACTCACACTTCAAAGCGCTGCCATGGCAGCACTTTGAAATTCCAAGTGTAGCCATACCCTGAGTTACTGAAATCCTCAAACTGTGATTTAAAGATTTCAAGTTACAGAGAATTCCCCATTTACACCAGTAAGTGACTTGGCCCCATGCTGCAGGGAAAGTGAACACTCCACCAGGGTCTCTGCCAATCTGACCCAGGGGAAATTCCTTCCCAGCCCCACATATAGTGATCAGTTAGACCCCGAGCATGTGGGAAAGACCCACCAAGCAGACACCTGGGGAAGAATTCTCTGTAGTAACTTAGTGCCCTCCTCACCTAGTGTCCCATCTCCAGCTGTTGGAGATATTTGCTAATACCAGTCAGGGATGGGCCATATGCTATTGTCAGCAACTGCATCATACTGTCCCCTCCATAAACTTACCAAGCTCAGTCTTGAAACAAATTAGGTTTTTTGATCTTATTATTCCCCCTAGGAAGGCTGTTCCAGACCCTCATTCCTCTGATGGTTAGAAACCTTCATTTAATTTCAAGCTTAAGCTTCTGGATAGCCAGTTTATATCCATTTATTCTTGTGCCAACATTGGCCCTTAACTTAAATAACTCCACTCCTTCCTTGGTTTTATCCCTCTGATGTATTTACGGAAAGCAAGCATCTCTCTCCTCAGCCTTCATTTGTTAGGCTAAAACAAGCCAAGCTCCTTACATCTCCTTTGTAAGGTAGGTTTCCCAGTCCTCTGATCATCCTAGTAGCGCTTCTCTGCCCCTGTTCCAGTTTAAATTCATCTTTCTTAAAGACGGGAGACCAGAACTGCACACAGCATTCCAGATGAGACTGATCTTTGAGGAACTCCACTATTAACTGGCCTTTACCCTGACAGTTCACCTTTCAGCATGACCCATTTCAGTCTTGCCTTTAACCAGTTCTTTACCCACCTTTCGATTCTCCTATTAATCCCCAATCTTCTCCAATTTAACTAATAATTTCCCATGTGCAACTATATCAAATGATTTCCTGAAATCCAGATAGATTAGATCTACTGCATTTCTTTTGTTATCTTCGCAAAGAAAGATCGGATTAGCCTGGCACAATCTATCTTTCGTAAAACCATGCTGTATTTTATCCTTGGTATAGGTATTTTATTTACTTATATGACTTTAATTACTCTCTCATAAAACCTTGCATATAGTTGAGGTCAAACTAACAGGCCTGTAGTTTCCTGTATCACTTTTCTTCACCCTTCTTAAAGAGAGGTCCTATATTTGCAATTCTTCAGTCACAGGCTACCACCCCCGAGTTTATAGGTTCATTAAAAATCCTTGCTACGGGGCTTGCAATTTCATGTTCCAATCCCATTAAGCTGTTTGAGTTTGGTTTCCACCTCTGATGTGGTAATTTCTACTTCCATATTCCCATTTCCATTAACCATCCTGCTACTGCCCCTAAGGTCCTCACTATACCTATTAAAAACTGAGGCAAAATATTGGTTAAGGTGTTGGGTCATGCCTAGATTATCTTTAATCTCAACCCCATCCTCAGTATTTAGTGATCTCACTTCTTTTCATGTTTTCTTTTTATTTATATGGCTGAAGAACCTTTTACTATTGATTTTAATCTCCTTTGCAAGTTCCAGCTCTGCTTGGCTTTTGGAAGTTCTCACTTTTTCCGTACACTTTCTGAACTGAAAGAGGTAGCTTTCTTTGCTGATCCATTCCTGGTAGGCTTTCTGCTTTCTTATAATAACCTCTTTGAGATGCTTGTTCGTCCAGGTTGGGCTGCAACCCTTCTCTATGAATTTTTTGACTTTGCTTGGGATGTCAGGTTCAGGTATTTTTTGTAACTTTGATTTAAAGTAATTCCAAGCCTCCCACACATTCAGATCCTTAGCATTTGTCCTCCAATCTATATCTGGGAATTTAAAGTCTCCCATAATCACCCAATTCTTGGTAATGTTTGTTTAATTAAAATATTAAAGAGGTCTCTATCCATATCCAAATTGGATCCTGGGGGTCTGTAACAGATCCCAAGCACTATCTCTGTACAGCCTCTGTTATCATTCTTCCCCAAACTGAATTTTATCCAAATAGATTCCATTGTATCCATTCCATCATTTCTCTAGGCCACCGTGCCATTAACATACAGTGCTACTCCACCACCCTTACTTCTGTCCTTCCTGATCAGCACATACCCTTCAAACCTGTGCTTGAGTCATGAGTCAGAAACTATTGAGTCAGAAACTATTCCACCGTTTCTGTTATCCTTATAATATCAGGTTTCACTTCCTGCACCAGTAATTCTAAGTTCTAGTTCCTCCGTTTTGTTACCCAGGCTCTTTGCACTGGCGAACAGACATCTTCATTCTTTCTGCTTGGCCTTACCCAGATTCCTCACCTGATTAGGTACAGTCATTTTACTGCGAGTATCACCTACCTGACCATTCTTCTCAAGTGATTTGAGACTTTTTCCTACCTCGGTTGTTCCTTTCGCCATTATTGTATCCCCTCTCACTTGATTTTCCTTCTGCTCAGTATTAGAATCATGCACAGAGATTACATGAGCATCTTCCAACCATCTCCCCCAAATTCCTTGTTTAAAGCTCTTTTAATTAGCTGTACCAGCCTTCATCACATGAGAGCAGCCCTGTCTGTGAATACCTCCCAGTGGTCGAACATTCCAAAGCTCTCCTTGTAGCACCACTGCCCGTGCCATCTGATGATAATCGTAATCTTGCCTTGCCTTTGTTCTCCTCTTCTAGGGGCAGGTAGAATTCCACTGCATTTCTTTAAGCATCTTCTTCAGCCTGGCATAGTTTCCCTTGATATGTCCCAGTGAGAATTTAACAGTATCATTTGTTCCCACATGAAGGACAATCAGTCCTATCCTTTCCTGCTCCCATTAGGTTCCTCTTCAGTCTCAGGTCCACATCCAATATGTTAACTCCTGGCAGAGTGCACACCTTTCTGTTCTCCAGATCAGCTCTGGGTTACAAGCCTGACTGTTCTCAATAGGGAGTTCCCAATCACATAGACCTGCCTCTTCCTGGTGTTGGTGTGATTCTCCAGCCTTCCCTCTTCTCTTCTTTCTGGCTGCAAGTTGTCTTGTCTTCTGTTCTCACTTGCAATCCTCTGAGAGTCATCCTCTATCTGCCTAGGGCTCCAAACTCCGGCTATCTCCATTTTCTCTTCCCCTCTTCTAGTAGGGTTAGGTAACCAGTCTGTTCTTCTGCCTAGTTTTCATAGTCACTTGCTTCCATGGCCACTTTCTTCATCCAGCAGTCTACCCTCACAGTGCCTTGTGCGGCATGCATCTTCAAGTCTTGAGTTTTCCCTTCAGCCTTCTTCTATCATCCATTCAAATCCTCTTCTAAACATGGTGGGGTACACAGAATGCCTTCATCAACTAGGGCCTAGTTCAGCCTCAAACTATTGGGCTTCATGCAGGGCTCGCTGCATGGATTCTCTGGCTTATTATAAGAATTCCTAGCTCCATCTAACCAGGCTGCCTGAGAACAGCCCCCAGCCCATGTCCTCTCCAGAGCAGGTAGAGGGTCCAGGGCTCCCCACAGTGGTCCAGGCTCCCTGGGCAGCTCTTATTGCAGCTCAGCTACAGCTTCTGGCCTGGCCAGGAGGTGGGATCTCAGAGGGAAAAGCTGAGCAGGGCAGGGCCTCTGGGGCCTGGGCCTTGTGGCAAGGGGGGGCTGCTCCATACTGGGAAGAGGCTGGCACTGCAAGCAGGGTTGAGGGGGCCCCTTAATTCTGTCAGCTCTCCTGCCATGAAGTGCAGCTCCTGCTGATGCCACTCTGTGCCTGCCTAAGGCTTGCAGTTTGGGGGGCAGTGTGGCCACCTGCCCCCCAAACTATGTCCACGTGAAAAAGTGGGCAGGCAGTGCCCCTATGGCTGCCCCAGGTTCTGGCACCCCTGCAAACTCTGTACAGCACCTGGACGGCTGCAGCACAGTTTATCCAGCTGAGATATCCCAGAGCCTGTCTCCCTCCCATTTGTATACTTGAAACCTTCCCACAAATAACCCCTCTCAGCCAGCTGGCTTGAGATAAAGAAATTAGTCTTTGGAAACAGTTATTTAACGTAGCTCTAATTTGCTCTTCCCCTTCGGGTTTCCTTTGAAATACTGAAAAGCCAAAGGGGAATAGCTTCCCTACCACAGGCTCTTGGCTGATCTGTGGCATCAGAGGGGGAGGGGAGGTAGAACAGAGGACTGCAGCAAGAGGTCAGGCTAAAGAATGCCGAGGTCACAGCCCTTGCTCCCAGGCACAGACTCCAAAGAAGAATTCAGTGGTTACTTGACAAAGCTAGCTGAAAAAGAATCACCCAAACAGGCCTCACACTGCAGGACATTCATGGGCAGATCATGCTTCTAGCATGTCCTCCAGAAGGAAGTTCTTCTAAGTAATTTCAGGTCTCTAAAGGAAGGGACCATGCCCTAGAGCAGGGGATGACATTTTCATAGCAAGGATCACATCTTAAAGAGAGAATGTCCTGTGTCTCCCTTATCCCGTTGTCATCACTAGGACCTAGTTCCCTTTCATTTGAGGTAGCCTGGCCCTGTTTCCCTCCTGTTTACTGTTGCACAATATCCTTGTCTGATGGCAGTAATTAACAACATGGAAAAGTAATGCAAGGAGATATTTTAGCTTCCGTTAATGCAGTTTAGCAGCTGGAAACAAGGAAGGAACCATGTGACAGCCAGCTCTCCACAGACCACCGCCAAGTGTCCTGCAGACCATAGTTTGAGAACTGCTGTGATAGACTGATTGCTCTTCTTTCCGAAGACACAAGCTTTCCAGTTAATGACATTCTGTGGAATAAGATCCACCCTGCAGTTTCAGCTGGATACAGTCCCTTTCGTTTCCTTTCCTAACACTGGGCTATTCGCTGCCATGCTGGGCACCAGAGGCTGCCTTTCAGAAGTACATGAAGTGGCTTATTAGGTTCTTTCCCTTCCTAGAAAGGTCACTGTTTGCACAGAGTAGTGATTCTAGGGTAAATAGTTTTCAGTGTGCATTGGATTTCTTTAAGGCAGTGGTCCCCAACCGTTTCCAGGTGGTGGGTGCCAGACGATGAGCCACCGAGGACCGTGGCCGGCGGACAAGCATCCACCGAAATGCCACCAAAATAGCATCATCAAGAGGTGTAGCCACCAAAAATCAGCAGCATTTCGGTGGCAGCACCTCTTGGTGATGCCGCTTTTTGGCAGCATTTCAGCGGATGCTTGTCCGCCGGCCAGTATGCAGGCGCACATAGATGCCCTGGTGGGCGCCATTGTACCCAAAAGCACTGCATTGGGGATCACAGCTTTAGGACAAGTGGCACTATAGAAATCCAAGATTACTACTCCCCAAACTATAAAGCCATCCCATTCCAGTACTAGGGAGCTCTAGCCTAAAGCCAATGGGTCAAATTCATCCCAGATGTAACTCCACTGAATTCAATAGAGTAACACTAAGGATGAGCCACTTTGGAGCCACTTTTACAGGCTCTGAGCCTTGGTTTACACTACAAGCTTACGTTTGTTGTGGCAAAGTACCTTCTTCTCCTCAGCAGGCTCAGGGTATGTCTACACTACGGGATTATTCCGATTTTACAGAAACCGATTTTTGGAAACAGGTTGTATAAAGTCGAGGGCACACGGCCACACTAAGCACATTAATTCGGCGGCGTGCGTCCATGTACCGAGGCTAGCGTCGACTTCCGGAGCACTGCACTGTGGGTAGCTATCCCATAGTTCCTGCAGTCTCTCCTGCCCATTGGGATTCTGGGTTGAGATTCCAATGCCTGATGGGGCCAAAAATTTGTCATGAGTGGTTACGGGTAAATGTTGTCACTCAATCCTCCCTCCGTGAAAGCAACGGCAGACAATCATTTTGCACCTTTATCCCTGGATTGCCCAGGCAGACACCATGGCATGGCAACCATGGAGCCCGTTCAGCCTTTTTTCCACTGTCACCGTATGTCTACTGGATGCTGCTGACAGACGCAGTACTGCAGCACTACACAGCAGCATCCCCTTGCCTTTTGCAAGTTAGCAAAGATGGTTACCAGTCATACTATACCATCTGCTGCTGTCATGAGTGCTCCTGGCCGGCCTCGGTGAGGTCAGTCGGGGGTGCCTGGACAAAAAATGGGAATGACTCCCCAGGTCATTCTCTAAGTTTTGTCTAAAGGGAGAGTCAGTCCTATCTAGAGTATTGGGCAAGCCTACTAAAGAACCAGAGAGGCAAATGGCTATTCCGGGTCAGAATCCCAGACATCGTGCAGAAATGATGAGCTGCATGCCATTCTAGGGGGTGCCCCTGCAACAACCCCACCCGTTGCTTCCCTCTTCCCCCACCCCTCCTGGGCTACCGTGGCAGTTATCCCCCCATTTGTGTGATGAAGTAATAAAGAATGCAGGAATAAGAAACAACACTGACTTTATTGCCTCTGCAAGCAGAGATCAAAGAGGGAAGAGGAGGGCGGTTGGCTTACAGCAAAGTAGAGTGAACCACCATTCTGCACTTTCTCAGCTTATAGCTGAAAATGGGAATCTGTGACAAGCACTAGGATAGAAGCACAGGCAGGACTGAATCTCCATTGTGTGGGGGTCTTTGGTTGACACTAGTAAAATACAAAATGTCCCAGGATATGTATGTTGGGGGACAGTTCTAAACAGCAGCTTAATTTTTTTTTATTTCCAGCAAAATGTAGAGGTCTAAGTATCTGATTGTGATTCCTGGTAGCAAGGGGTAGGAGCGACCGCGTGGTGCTGCTGACTGGGGAGAGCAAGAAGCCTCCAGCTGGCATCATACTCTAAGCAGGACTGAACCTCCATTAGACAAAACTTAAAGAAGAGAATGACCTGGAGTCATCCCCATTTTTGCTCAAGAGCCCCTGGTCAACTCACCGAGGCCAGCCAGGAGCACCACAGAACGAACGATGACAGATACCAGTCATACTGTACCGTCTGCCATCCGCAAAGGGAAGGGAAGGGGATGCTCTAGTGTAGCGCTGTACGCACTGTGAATTGGTGAACTTGAAAAAAGGTGAGAACAATTTTATTCTCTGTGCTTTCACGACGGGGGGGGGGCGGGGAGGCTGAACGACATATACTCTTGAACCACCTGCAACAATGTTTTGACCCTTCAGGCTTGGGCTCAGCCAAAAATTCAAATGGTTTCGGAGAGTGCAGGAACTGTGGGAATAGCTACCAGTTGTCAGTCGCCCTCCCTCCGTGAGCGCCCATTTGATTCTTGGGTTTCTGTTACGCTTTTCTCAGCTCCTTAAATTCACACACAGCACTGTGTGAGTCCCTGTTGTGGCCTCTGTCCATCATAGCCTTGGAGATTTTTTCAAACGTTTTGGCATTTCGTCTATTGGAACAGAGTTCTGATAGAACAGATTAATCTCCCCATAGAGAGATCAGATTCAGCATCTCCCGTACGGTCCATGCTGGAGCTCTTTTTTGATTCTGGGACTGTATAGTCACCTGTGCTGATCAGAGCTCCACGCTGGGCAAACAGGAAATGAAATTCAAAAGTTTGTGGGGCTTTTCCTGTCTACCTGGCCAGTGCATCCAAGTTCAGATTACTGTCCAGAGCGGTCACAATGGTGCACTGTGGGATAGTGCCCAGAGGCCAATCCCATCAAATTGCAGCCACACTAACCCTAATTCGAAATGGCAATACCAATTTCAGCACTAGTCCCCTCATCGTGGAGGAGTACAGATATCGATATTAAGAGCCCTTTATATCGAAGTAAAGGGCTTCATTGTATGGACGGGTGCAGGGTTAATTCAGTTTAACGCTGCTAAATTTGAGATAAAGTCGTAGTGCAGACCAGGCCCAAGTCCTTTTTAGCCTTGGAGACACAGGTTTGGGAAAGGCAAATCCTTACCAGTAGCACAGGGTCCAGCTATTCCTTTCCCAGTCTGTCCCTTGTGCTTGTTTTCCTTCCCTTCTGAGGAGGAAGTGCAGCCTTCCTTCCTGGGAGAGTTCGGTGTCTTGCTGCACCCAGCCTACTGGCAGCTTCCCTGCTTCTCTCACCCCACCTCCTTCTACGCAGGGGCAGGTTTAAAAAGGTCTCCAGCAGTTGGAGCCAGCTGAACCTCATTAGTTCCCTGGTAACTCTTTCTCAAGCTGAACCTTATTTCCCCGTGGTTCTCTCTCCTCAGTGGATTGGGAGAGGCCTTTTAACCCCCTGGGATTAATTACTACCCCCTTCCCCCCCTTTGCAGCTGCTTGTCCTGGGTTTACCATACTGTAGAACCACAAGCAATGCAGTTATAGCGACCTATCTTCCAGTGTAGAGAGCACTATGTTAACAGAGGGCTACTCCCATCTACATAGCTACCTCCACTGGTGAGAGAAGCTTCCTTGACTCTCCTTAACGTCCACTCTGCTAGAGAATCTGCCTAATATAGTTCTGCCAGAGGGTGATACCTTGGCCACACAGTCAGTACAAGGGGAGCTTTCTTTGTTTAATTCTGCTCAGAGGACTCTTACACACCAGAGCATGTTAAAAATGGGCAGCCATTTTTCTGCTTGTTTCCACTGCAGTTTCAGATACACGCAGATAAGCTCATGCTTTCTCAAAGTGCTGCTTCCCCTTTCTCCGGTGGTAGATGTGAAAGTAGAATGAATTATATTGTAAAAATAAGAATAGATTAAAGAAATGTTGTATGTACCTTTAAGCAGAAATAAGAAATGTTGAAATACAGGTGCCAGGAAAAGAAGCATTAGGCATAAACAAGGGTGCTAATGGCGAAACATTAACAGAAGATCGGTAATAGTTAGTAAGGGAATAAGATTACCTGGGCTAGCCACATATAACTTATCAGATTCTGCTTCCTTTGTTATCTTGCTAAGTGCTCCCCCCCTTTTATCTGTATAAATAAGATACTGTGTGTCTTGTATGGTGCTCACATTATCTGGGTGTATTAGCAGAGCGCTGTGCTAATAAAACAGAGTGGTCTGACAAACTGTGAGTCCTGAGTCTAACTTTGACATAGAGTTACGCTTCTGCTTTTCTGATGCTGGGCTGTTAGTCTGCAAGTGGCATCTCCAAAGACCACCATTGCACAGTGTTGCTGGAACTATGGGAAGTGAGAAGCCACAGCTGGTGCACACTGAACGTATGGCTTCAGCACTTAGTGAATAGGGTGAAAACTAAGGCAAAGACTGGCAGGGCATTTCCTTGAGCTTTAGAAAACCCTCCTTAGAGACCCAACTTGGTGCAGTTAATCCTGCTCTTCCTCTTGCAGTGTCCAGACCCTCCCCGGAACCCAAGTGATCCATTTTGCCTGCTCATCCATCAGGCTTCAAGGAGTTCTGGTATCTCTCTCTGCATCAGCATTTGTTACACACTCACCACTGTGGTATCAGAGCACTAAACTGCGCTTATACATCACTAGTACCCCGGAATGAGCCATTTCATTAAAGAACCCCACAGAATAAATGACACTGACTAGGTCCCTCAAATGCCACTTTTGGGGGACACCTAAAAGTGATCAGCACACCCAACTGGAAGGAGACCCCACTAGTTGAAGGGGGGAGACCCCACTAGTAGACTCCCTGATGGAAGGCTGATCAACAGGTTCTTACAGATACCTGTACACTCCCATTGACTTCACTGGGAGCAGGATTTGGCACTAAATCTCTGTGCTAAATCTCCCCAGAGCAGCTGGCTGCCTGTTGGAGGATCCCTCCCAAAGCAAGTCTTGATCCATTTCCTAGCCCCTAGTGATAGCGTTAGATCCCATAATCCTCATGTGTGCAAAACTCCCATTGACCTGCAGCTGCTTCATTCCCATCCTTCCCACATTCCATTATTATATTATTAACCCGGTTTATTTCAGTGGTGTCTAGGGACCAACCAAGGCCAGGGCACCATTGTCCTAGGCACTGCACAAACCTGCCCTGAAGAGTTCACAATCTCCATAGATGGGACAGGCAAAGGGCAGGGGAAAGGGGTGGACAGACACGCAATGACATAGCCCAGCACATGTTATTCAATGACAATGTGTGACAGGGAGATTTGCCAGCAGGAGGGATGTGTGCTCACTCCCATCCTTCCAATGCCAGGCCCCCTGGAGGAAATCTCTTTTACCTGATAGAAGCAAACGTAATGTTAACCCAGCATCCCCTAGGCACCAGACCCTCTTCCCCAGACTATTTTTTTAAAAGGTTAAAAACATGAACAATTCCATGAAGTAAGACACTGACTCACCTCTTACCAATTCAGCCTGGAGGGCAGTGGCCTGGGGTGATTCTTTTAGATGGAAAAAGAGTCCCAGGAATCTCTTTAAAAGAACTCTCAGCCGTATGATGGGAGGGGAGGATGGCACGAGACCTTAGAGGACTGTGCAGCTTGTACATGCGAGCCCCCATTGAAGCTTCTGTTAACAAAGCCCAGCCCACACACTGTCAAGGTGCAATTATGTCAGAGCATACGCACGAGAGGTTCTCTTTCACTGAATCACTTCCTCTGCTAATGATTGCCAGATATCCTCTGAAGCAGGGAGAGGATGCAGGGGGTTGAGCTATTGAGGTCACACTCTTCTTCGTAAATCTTCTCTCCTTTCGGCTGGTTCTGTGCATGCTACACGGGAGCTGTGTCTGTGGGAACCCAGTACAGAGCTCAGAGCCTTCAGCACTGGCAGGATCTCATTCTCCGTGGTGCAAAGCAAACAATATGCACATTCCAGCTGTCTGAACAATCACACTGTAAAGTGGACTTAAAGTGGATCCAGTGGCTAGAGTGTACTTGGGCTTTCAGAAAGCCTTTGACAAGATCCCTCACCAAAGGCTCTTATGCAAAGTAAGTTGTCATGGGATAAGAGGGAAGGTCCTCTCATCATGGACCAGTAACTGGTTAAAAGATAGAAAACAAAGGGTAGGAAAAAATGGTTAGTTTTCACAGCGGAGAAAAAATAGAGTGGGGTCATTCCAAGGATCTGTGCTATTCAACATATTCATAAATTATCTGGAAAAAGGGTGGTAAAATTTGCAGATGACACAAAATTACTGAAAAAAGTTAAGTCCAAAGCTAACTGTGAAGAGTTACAAAGTGATCTCACTGAACTAGGTGACTGAGCAACCAAATGGCAGATGAAATTCAATGAATCAAACAGATCATTTTAAAGGGCCAGGCGGCACAACGGCTAAGGCGGGCTAATGGCTAAGGCTGCTTCCCTCCTGCTTTGCTTCCAGAGGCGGCCGACACATCCCTGCAGCCCCTGCGGGAGAGTGTGTCTCCCCACGCACTACTCCTGCCCTAAGCTGCAGCCAATGGGAGCTGCGGGGCAGTGCCTGTGGGCAGTGGCGTGTGGAGACCCCTCCGGCATCCTGTCTAGGAGCTGCTGCCAGAGGTGGGTGTGGGTCACTTTTGGGAGCTGCCCGAGATAAGTGCTGCACCCCTCAATCTCTCCCACACCCCAACTCCCTCTCAGAGCCAGACTGCCACACCCCCTCCTGCACCCCAGCCCCCTGACCCAGCCCCCACACCCAAACCCCAAACTCCGCCCCCCAGAGCCTGTTGCCCACACTCCCTCTCATACCCCAGCCAAACCCCGCACCCCAACTTCCTCCTAGAGCCTGCCCCCTGGACCCTCTCCTGCACCCCAACCCCCTGCCCCAGCCCAGAGCCTGCACTCAAACTCCATCCCAGAGCCTGACCCCCCACACACCCAAACTCTCTCCCAGAGCCTTAGGCAAGTGGAGAGTGGGGTGGGACTTGAACCTGTTCTGGGCACCACCAAAAATTATACAAACCCGCCACCCCTGAGCACAGTCAACCTGTGGAACGCATTGCCAGGGGATGTTGTGAAGGCCAAAAGTATAACTGGGTTCAAAAAAGAATGAGATAAGTTCACGGAGGTTAGGTCCATCAATGGCTATTAGCTAGTGATACAATCCCATACTCTGAGTGTCCCTAAACCGTGAGTTGCCAGAAGCTGATACTGGACAACAGGGGATGATCACTTAATAATTGCCATGTTCTGCTCATTCCTTCTGAAGCATCTGGCACTGACCATTGTTGGAAGACAGGATACAGGGCTAGATGGACCACTGGTCTTTCCCAGTATGGCCATTGTTACATAGGGGGGATTACGCCACTTTTTGCTTCTTAAAGCTCCTTAGACAGGACTTTAACAAAAAAATTGTTTGTTTTTGGTCTCCATGAAGAAAATGGAAAATCAGGCCTTGTTTAGCCTAGAAGAATCCGTGGTGGCTAGAGAACTAGTGAAATATTTTGTTTTGTTCATACCTATTTAACTCTAATGTCTAATTAAACACAAGACAAATTCAGTATCTGCCATTGTTATTTGCAATGGTGTTGTAGCTGTATTTCTCCCAGGATAGGAGAGATAAAGGTGGGCGAGGTAACTCTTGTTACTGGACCAGCTTCTGTTGGTAAAAGAGACAAGCTTTTGAGCTCCACAAAGCTCTTCTTCAGGTCTGGAAAAGGTAACCAGCGTGTCACAGCTAAATTATCGGTAGGAGAGATTGTTAAACATAAGGGATTATCACATGTTGCAGGAGACCATTTAAAATGAAGTGGGCAATGAACACCTCTGCAGTCAAAGGACAAACAAGAGTTAATAGTTTACCAATGGTTGTGATGAGCCATAAAGCCAAGGTCTCTGGATGAGTTCATGATTTTTTAATATGTAGCAGAGTTTAAGCTCCCAGGCTCATCTTTTGAAGGTTTTCTGCCATTTCCTTTGAGGACTAGGACCAAGAGGTCAGATATGGAGTGATCACTTTGTGAAAAGTTTCAGAGTAGCAACTGTGTTAGTCTGTATCAGCAAAAAGAACGAGGAGTACTTGTGGCACCTTAGAGACTACCAAATTTATCTGAGCAAGTGGGTTTTAGCCCACAAAAGCTTATGCTCAAACAAATTTGTTAGTATCTAAGGTGCCACAAATACTCCTCATTCTTTTTGTGAAAAGTGTTCAGCCACAGCTGATAGTGTGGTTTTTGTCTTTTATTGTTTTTCTGTGTGAGTTCATTCAAGAGTGTAGTGATTGTCTGGTTTCACCCACCTCAGAAGTCCCAGCAGCAACCATGCTCTCACCCACCGTGTCTCTCACTTTGTTAAAATTCCAGCAACCACCACTATTAATGTGAAAGAGGTCGCAACAAACAGCTGAGATAACCAGAAATTCCTCCAGCAAAACCAGATTTTATGTTACTAATAAAAACAAGCAGAGGGGGAAAAAGATACATGCACATATTTGGTGCTTATTTATACATCATAAAATGCAAACATACCCTCTGCACAAACTCAACTAAAAAAAAAAAATTGCCATTCCTTTAAATCTCCTTTATGTTCACGTGAAAGATGTGAATGGCCCAAACTCATTCACATTGTCCAAACCCACCCAGAATTACCCAGCATGGCTGGGCAGAGAGCCAGAGACCAGGCGTCCCAATCCTCTGCTCCAGTGCTAGCACAAAAGCCCAGAGCCCCACTATGGAGCTGTGTGCACCTGGGCAAAGTGAGTGTAACAGCTCCGACTTGGACTCAGACACATGGTATACCCACTATGCAGAGGTGTAGATGGCACCACAAGGGACAAGGTCCTGGGAAATCACTGCAGGCTGGACACATCCGAGAACAGAAGAGCAGTGAATGTGGTGGGGCTCACTGGTCAAGGCAGAGACTATGGGGCAGGCTAGGGCTTTATCTTGCCTTGCTAACTCGTTAAAATTACAATCTGTCTTGTCTACATTAGGATTTTACCTCATGTTAGTTGCCATGTATTGGCTAATGCCTTAGCGCAGAAAAGGTCTAGATGGCAGCTCCAGAGCACTGAGCTCATGAGAACTTCCCGTTCAAAGCACCATTAAAAAACTATCTGACATGACCCCATACTGACATGACAGACAGAGGAAGCTTTACTTATTCTGAAAGCAAGGTTGGCATAACCCCTAGGCTGGAGATTGTCAGTATCACATGCAGATGATTCACTTTCGGGAAAGGCTTTTCTTTCAGTTCTTGCAAATAAATGCATCGACCCTGTTTCAAATTAAGTGCCTCCAATGAGAAGCTATTTTAACTTTAACAGGGTTAATTATTTTATGTTTATAATACCTATCTGGTGGATCAACAAAGTGCTTAACAAACCTGGTTGCATTCTCTTCTGGCGGCGTGCTAATTAAAACACCAATTAATTGTTACATAGATTTCAGGTCTGACCTGAATCTGCAACAACTAGTCACTGGAGCACTGTCTTTAACTGCTGTTTGCTTAGCTGGCAGCACTGATCACTGTAGTCAATCCAAATGGGGTCTGCAATATTCCTAATTACCAAGATTTTCAAAGGTAAGTGAGAAGTCTGGTTGTCTTAATTTACCTTGTTATGAAGGAGGTCTGACTAGCTGATCACAGCAGTCCCTTCTTGCCCCTGGAACTATGGAGTTTTGGGTCCCCATGCCCAACCTGAGACCAGAAAAGCTGGCCCCTTTAAGGTATCTTCAGTTGATTTCAATGGGCGCTAGGAGCCTAAATACCGCTGAAAATCTGTGCCTTGGCCTGTGTCTCCGGAAACCCCACAGAACTTCTGCTCAGATCCCAGTCAGATTCACCAGCCTGGGCCTGCCCATTGAAGTTTCCAGGAGAGCTGTGTAGTGCATTGAGTGGCTCAAAGCAGATGGAAAAGCTGACCTCATGCTGTTTACACACTGTTATTTCTCCTGCCACCTCCTCCTTCTGGCTAGAGCTCTGCAATCTTGGCACACCTTTGGCTGCCTGCTGCGCCCACTCATGTGTTTACAATGATATGTAGAAAGTGTATGAGGCAGATCCAAAACATTCCCTCGAGCAGGTGATGAGCAAAAGGATTCCATTCTTAAAAATAGCAAGACATGTGGGAGCTGGTTCATTCAGCAAACTCAGGATTTCTGAAACACAGAGCATGCTGGCATCCTAGACTGGGTACTCAGCCATATTTTCAAGGCCAGAGCCTGCTCTCGGTTACACAGTACAAAATCCGGAGTGACTCTGCCAAAGCCTACAGAGTTATTCTGAATCCATCCCCATATGGGATTCATCGAGGAAGGATGGTCTGGTAAGTTAAAGCACTGGACTCCAGCTTGGATTTCAGACTCCCTGCAAGACCTGAGGCAAGTCACTTAACACCTCTGGTCCTCATTTCTCCAGCTATAAATGAGGATCACAATATCTTTTTCTCCCACCCTTTGTCTTGTCTGTTTATAGTCCGTAAGCTCTTCAGGGCAGGGGCTGCCTCTCACTCTGGGTTTGTGACTTCCTCTGCCACACACACACACCAGAGCCCTGATCTTTAGTTGGGACCTCTAGATGCTGCTGAGATATAAATAAGATTCTGCTCGTGGTGTGCTGAAAACCAGTGCAGAACAGGGGTATTACACAGAGCCAGCTCAAGGTTTTTTGCCGCCCCAAGTGAAAAAAAAATATCTCCAAGACTGCAACTCCCGGAATGCTGCCCCAAGCATGTGCTTGGTTTGCTGGTGGTTAGAGCTGGTCCTGGTCGTACAGTCTGATTCTGCTATCAACTCTGAACCTGCACCAGTGCAAGGTGGCTGAGCATGTAACCACCACTGATTTCCATGAAGTTACTCCTGATTTACAAGGATATAAATGAGAAGAAAAGTCAACTCTGTGTCTTTGCATTCATTCATCTTGAACCATGCAGCACTTTCCCTGGTTTTGCAGCTATACATCAAATTCCAAAGTCATTCTACTTCCCTCTCCCATCTCAGGACCCTACATCCAAACACCACAATTACATGGGTGTTTGTGCATGTGCCCACACCTTCATGTCTCCTCCTAACCTCAGTTTACTCATCTGTACGAGTCTTGGGAGAGGTGCACTGTGAGGCTTAAATGATTAATGTTTGAAGAGCACTTTCAGAGACTCTGATGAAAGAGGATAAATAGGGGACTATTACTGTACTGTAATAACAATGTAAAGCAAATACCACTTTGACTTCTTTAGTGTCCAAAACTATTCTTGGTTTATAGATTTGTGCCTTTAATCTTCTGTTTGATCTAGGTTCTGGTAGCCTTGGCTTAATCATCTCTTCTTCCGATCTCATGACCTCTAAAATCTTCTAACCCTGCACTTGCCCTTCCTCCTAGCCATTCCCTTCTCTTTTTAAAATCTAACCAGAGCCCATCCTTTTCCCTTTTACCATTACTCCTGCACTAACAAAGGATGCTATATTTAAATGAAAGTACACCGCTACCCGGCTATAAGGCAACCTGATATAACCCAGGTTCACATATAGCGTGGTAGCAGCGGGGCTCCGGCGGCGTTTTAAAGGGTCCAGGGCTCTGGCTGCTGCGGGGAGCCCCAGACCCTTTAAATCACCTCTGGAGCCCTGCTGCTGCTACTGCGGGGCTAGGTTGGCAATTTAAAGGGCCCGGGCTCCCCACAGCGGCTAAAGCCCTGGACCCTTTAAAATGCCATCAGAGCCCTGCCGCCACTACCCCAATATAACGGCGTTTCACTTATAACGTGCTAGGGATTTTTGGCTCCCCATGACCGCGTTATATTGGGGTGGCAGTGCACTGCACTGAAATCCACTCTCCTTTAGTAGGCTTGCTCTGGCTGAGCAAAGAGCTGATAAGTAATCCAGGAGAGGGAGGAGTTGATGGCCTCACATAACTCATTTTCCTTCATGCACTGGGGAAACAGGTTTGTGGCACCCCAACTGGAGTGGGGTGCTCAGATCCTACTTAAGTGTGAGCCTATGTTGCCTCCTAGTGGCTGCAACCCACAATCTCTATACCTTAATATTACTACCACTCAAATAAAATTTCATTTAGCATAAGTGCTAGGGTTTGTGCTTTGGAAGAAAAGCCTCTGAGTTCTATGTATGCTGCTGTATATGTCCCAGTTAGCTAGTGATCGGTGTCTGTTGTTTGAAGCCACTGATTCAGTAGAAGAATGGACTATGGAACCAAGTTAAGCAAGCATGAACTAGAAGATCAAAGGCCAAGAATAAACATTTGTGCTGGACAAACATTCTATAGGGTCTATGGGACCAGAGAAAGCCCAGTCCCCATCCCACGAGAGCATAACAGATGCCACAGGAACAGTGGGTCTGTTTCTGACCTCACATCAGAGTTAGGCCATTGATTTCATTGGAGCTGCTCTGCACTTGCACCAGTGGAAGTGAAATCAGACGCAGGCCCCCAGCATCCAAGTTTCCTTCTCTGCTTAGCACAGGGGTGGGAGGAAGAGGCTGCTGGCAATTAAAACATAGTTACAGTTAGCTTTTTAAAGTCCTAAGAGAAATGGCTGTTTTGCTAAACACAGAGTCCTAAGAAGTATGATAATCTCCATGGCTTCCTGTTTGTGGGGGCCCTGACACACATCAGCCCAGTTTATGAAACAATATGCAAATGTCATTTATCAGGAGTTTGCCAATGTTGGAACAGCCTGTCCCACCCTGGTTCTACTGGGAAACATGAGCAATTTAATTATCAACTGGAAGCACGGGCCTGAGGGAGCCATGATGCCCAGATAACTCCACCCCCACGGCCAAATGAGCCTTGGCTTTCTCATCCTCCCAATGTTTCTCAAATCAGCCTCGATTGTTGCTTTGGGAAGCTTATTCCAAATAAGCCACTTAAATGCTTCAGATCCTGCTTCAGCTTCCTTAGCAGAGAGGGAGGGCAAATATTGCTTCCTCTTGTACCCACTACGTTCCTGCTGACCTACTAGCAGAAGCTTCGATCTTAAAAGATCGCCATCTCCCCAACAAAGTGGAAGAGGGAGTGTGATCCAATGGTTAAAATGGGCAACAGGGGAGTCAGGACTGCTGGGTTCTATTCTTGGCCCTGTCACTGAGTCACTGTGTGAACTTTGGCAAATCACTTAACTGCTCGGTGCCTCAGTTTACTCATCTGTACGAGTCTGAGGGGAGGTGCACTCTGAGGCTTAAATTATTAATGTCTGAAGAGTACTTTGAGAGCCACTGATGAAAGATCAATAAATAGAGGACTATTATTGTACTGTAATAACAGTGTAAAGCAAAGACCACTTTGATTTCTTTAGTGCCCACAACTATTCTTGGTTTATAGATTTGTGCCTTTAGTCTTTCATTTGATCTAGATTCTGGTACCCTTGGCTTAATCATCTCTTCTGCCTGTCTCATGAACCTCCCAAATCTTCTCTCCCAAAAGGCCTAGAGCTCTGTGACTCTTTAGCGAGGCTATGACTCGCCCTCTAGTCCCTGCCCCATTCAAGCTGCCATCTGCTGAACCTTTCCATCAACACAAGCACTGTCAAACATTAAGCTAATGGGATTCAGAACAATGTAGTGACTTCCAGCTGCCATCAGTTAACCAGGGGCGGCTCTATGTATTTTGCCGCCTCAAGCACGGCAGGCAGGTGGCTTTCGGCAGTGCGCCTACGGGAGGTACGCCGGTCCCACGCCTTCAGCATACCCGTGGGACTGATGGACCTCCCACATAAATGCTGCAGAAGGCAGCCTAACTGCCGCCCTCCCGGCAACCTGCAGGCTGCCCCCCACAGCTTGCCGCCCCAGGCACGAACTTGGTGCACCGGTGCCTGGAGCCGTCCCTGCAGGGTGCGGATCGCCCCCCACCACAACCCAGGATGGGTTATTTGTTCAGACCAAACAGCTGCTGACATATTCACAGTCTTGGCTATCAAAATCCCCATTGCCTAATGTTAAATGTTTGTAGCTTAGAAGGGCTATCAAGGGGTGTGTCAACAAACTGCATCACCAATCACGTGCTTAGTCCTTTGAAGCTCACTGCTGGGCACCTTCCCTCAGCCTCTGCTGTTTTCACTTTACACATTCCCTCTGGCCCAGTAGCTTCTATGCTTGCAAATTACAGAGGTGCTCAGATGTTTCAGTGATAAGGGCCATGCAAACACCTTACTTGATGGAAAATCTACACACACACACAATCCGCTTTGAAGAGCTAAATCTGAGATCCTGACACAGTTCCTGACTAGGCCAGACTCCTATCAGCATCAGATAGAGCTTTGCTTGAGTAAACAACATCGCACCTGTAACATGGACTGAACCTGGGGGACCTCTGAATCTAAAAGCACAAGCCTCTGCTGCCAGAGCCAGATCGGGCTCTGCTAACTACCACTACAGCAGGCTTATCAACCTCTCCACAGGACCCAGCCACCAGTAGAAAATCACACCAAGTGGGTAGGCATTACACAGGTGGTGACCAAGGCCAACAGAATGTAGCTCTTGACAATGAAGGAAAATCTCAGGGCTGTTGAGGCTGCACACTGCAAGCCTCATGATTGGAGTGAAATTCACACTTACAAGAAATTTGTTCCAGGGAGGGGGGAAGAATACCTTTGCTCTCAGAGGCCTTCAGTGTACCTCACCCCTCTCTATTGGGTAGGCTAATGTATTAAGTTGAAACAGCACATATGTCCACTGCCCGCCAGTTAACTGCCTCTTGTTAATTCCTCCCCAGTGTCTGATTAGTTAGGTCCTAACCCTTTAGTGATTCTTGTTATGTTCCATGGCGCACATACATACAGAGAAGTTAGATAAAAACATAGAATATTCTTACTAGAAGGTTGCAACATAACACTACTGTATTTCTTACAATTCAGAAC
The DNA here is from genome assembly GCF_003597395.2 of Chelonoidis abingdonii. Lineage (NCBI taxonomy): Eukaryota > Metazoa > Chordata > Testudines > Testudinidae > Chelonoidis > Chelonoidis abingdonii. The sequence goes on from NC_133791.1 coordinate 21,127,497, forward strand.
AACAATCAAGAACCCAAAACAGAGAGAGAGAAAACAGACTGCTCCCTAGAGGGACCAAGGCACAACTCATCCCTCCTTTTTCCAGACTGGGAGCACTGCAACAGTCAGACACTTCTCCACAGAGTCCCCTAACCTACAAACAGGACCAGAACCCCACCCCCTCCCACTTCCCCACATTCTTAAAGGGATAGCTTTCTATTCCAACACAGACATGTAACTAGTTTCAGAATTATAGTATATTGAGGTCTAGGTATTTCCCATTCTTCTCTGATTCAGACACTGTGGTTCCTCAGCTTAGTCCCCTGCTGCCACTCATCAGTTTCAGAGTTGGCGTGGTTGCCAAATGATGATGCTGAAGACTCACTCACTCCCCATCTGAGAGGTTCTGTGTAGGCTGTGTTGAGTTCAGGTCTGGGTGAGGTGAGCCATCCAGCCAGCCCCAGTCCAGCCTGTTCTGGAAGGTTGGTGGCTTTGTGTGTGTCCCTCTCCTTAATTCAAGGCACTAAGATTTTGCACTTTCCTATGATCTCTGTGCACACGGGCATCCTCACAGCACTGACTTTACTCTCAGGGCCCCGATTCGGCCTGATCTGGTCTCAGTGTAAAACCTGAGACAGATTCCTTGAAGGGCTGAATCCTCATTGTTTATTTCAAAGTCTTGCTCAGAAATGTGGAACGGAGGAGTCCAGCCAAGACATTATAGGTGGCTATAACATAGAGGATGGGATACGTGAGAAGCTCCTAGATGATGGAATGCACCTCCATGCAAAACATGGGCTGTTCAGGCTCTCAAGTGGCACAGATATTGGCCAGACTATCTGTCTCTCCAGAGACTCCTAATGCTAGCTAGACACTCCATCAGCTTCCCTTAGTGGTCACTGTCTCTCAGGGGCGGCTCTAGGTATTTTGCCGCCCCAAGCACGGCAGGAAGGCTGCCTTCGGCGGCTTGCCTGTGAAAGGTCCCCGGTCCCGCGGATTCGGTGGCAACCTGCGGGAGGTAAGCCGAAGCCATGGGACCAGCAGACCCTCCACAGGCATGCCGCCGAAGGCAACCTGCCTGCCACCCTCACGGCAACCGGCAGAGCGCCCCCCGTGGCTGCCGCCCCCGGCACGCGCTTGGCGTGCTGGTGCCTGGAGCTGCCCCTGCTCTGTCTTCACTCACTCCTGCTCCCAAACGGGTCCAGTGCTAGATGTCACCTCGCCCTAGATCCCATTTGCTACTTTGGACCCACCACAACCTGAAGTTTCTTGGCCTCTAGATGTTCTTACCCCATGGAAATCTGTCCATGCTCTGTCATCTGTTCCCAGCCCCCCCGCACACTCCCCTTTTGTGCAGCACAGAGGCACAGAATTACTCCAGTTCGGTCACGCCTGTTCCCAGACGCCCTTGCCCTCCCACCCAGCCCACGAATCCCCCACGGCCAGGCCAGAGGGGCGCCTTTCCCACGCGCGGCTGTTCGTGCAGCGTCCCCCGCCAGCGAGGGAAAGCAGAGCCGGCCCGTGCACACGCCGCGCCGCAGCCACTCACCATGGCTGAGCCTGCAGCCGCGCTCTTCCCGGAGCCGCTGCGCTGCGCCCGGCTGCGCTGCGCTGCGCTGCGCTCCGCGAGGGACCGAGGCTCGGCGCGATCCCCCCGCAGCGCAGCCCCAGCGGCCTGGCTCGCAGAGCCGGAGAAGCAGCGGCTCCGCCCTATGCGCCGCTGCCGAAGGCTGTACCTGAGCCAGAGCAGCCAATCGGGAAGCGGGAGGGCTGGACTTCCTCGCGTGGCCCTCACCCTTGGCGGGGGGGGGACGTGCTGGGACCAAGCTCTGTGCTCCTGAGCCCGCGAGGCAGCTGCGGAAACTGCTCCCGGATTAGGGCTGCCGACCTTCCAATGGCACAAAACTGAGCCCCTCTGTCCTGCCCCTTCCCCAAGGCTGCGCCCCCCTCGCTCACTTTCACTGGGCTGGGGCAGGGGGTGCGGGCTCTGGACTGGGGCCGAAGGAGTCGTGTGTGGGAGGGGACTCCGGGCTGAGCCTGGGGGAAGGGGGACTTCGGGGTGCAGGCTCGGCCAGGCAGTGCTTCTCTGGAGTGGCTCCCAGAAGCCGGGGCAAGATCCAGCAACAGCTCCTGAACTCACAGACTGCTGGGCAGCTCTGCCTGCTTTCCCTGCCTGCAGGCACCACCCCACAGCTTCCATTGGCCATGATTCTCCATGCCCAGCCAATGGGAGCTGTGGAGTCAGTGCTCGGGGTGGGGACAGTGCTCAGAGTCCCCCCTGGTGGTGTATCCGGCACCTAGGGGCCACTGCGGGATATGTTGGCCACTTCCAGGAGCGGTGCAGAGCCAGGGCAGGTAGGGAGCCTGGCTTAGCCCTGTTATACCACTGGACTTTTAGAGGCCTACAATCTCCTGGATTGGCTTCAGTAGCCTCCGGGAGATCAGGCCCAATTCTGTGAGATTCCCAGCCAAACTAGGAGGGTTAGCAACCTCACCTCCAGCTGGAGGTGTGGGCTCTGGGGTGGGGCCAGGGATATGGGGTTTTGCGTGCAGGAGAGGGCTCTGGGCTGGGGAAGGGGGTTGGGGTCCTGCACAGGGGGAGAGGGGGCGGGTGCAGCCTCCGAGAGAGAGTTTGAGTATGGGAGGGGACTCTGGGCTGGCGCAGGGGGCTGGGGTGCAGGAGGGGGGTTGGGGTCGGGAGTCCTGGCAGTGCTTACCATGACTCCAAGGAAGCAGCCACCAGGTCCTTGCAGCCCCTAGACACGCGGAGGGCCAGGAAGGTTTGATGTGCCACCCTCACACCTACAGGTGCTGCCCCCCCAAACGGGAGCTGCATAGTCGGCAATTGGGGCGATGCAGCACACGTAGCTGCCCATGCACCTAGGCGCTGCACGAACCTGGTGGCTGCTTTCAGGAGCTGTGCAGAGCTAGGGCAAGCAGGGAGCCTGCCTTAGCCCTGGGCCCCTGCTGCACCCTGACCAGATTTTACTGGCCTGTTCAGCCTTGCTGGTGGAGCCACCAGCATCTCTTTTTTGCCTGGGCATTCCAGTCGTTAACCAGATGCCTGGCAGCCCTACCCTGGATCAGAGCCACACGTGGAGACAGTGCTGGTGCTGCTGGGAAATTTGCCCAGTGGTGTATGGGGGGGTGCTGAGAGCCACTGAACCACACTGTAACCCCTGTATGTGATGGAAACCATTTCAAGGCAGAGTGTGCTCCTAATTCCAGCACCTCTGCCTGTGCCTAGGGCTTGGCATCACCTGTCAGGCCTGATTCCCCATGGCTTTGTGCCGTGGGTCACTATTTACACCTTGGAAGGAGCTAGCTCGTCGCCAGCCCACGAAGGACCCTTAGTCAGGTTCAAAGTCTCTTCTCAGGCACAGCTTTATTTTCCAAATATAGGCAAACAGCATAGTACAGTTCCTTGGCCCACCTTGGGCTACAGCTCCCTAGGGGTGTTCCCCTTCACCTCTCTTGGTCCCACCTGCCTCAGGGCCTTTGGCAGGGTTCTTCCTTGTCCTGAGCACCAAGCCGCTTTTTTGCTGAACACCACCTCTCAGGGCTTGCTGCCTTGAGGCATTTCCCCCAAGCTGATTCCTATTGCCTCCCTTCCAGGGGACTGAGACTGAGGCCACGTCTACACTACCGGATTAATTCGAATTTGTTTAAACTGATTTTATAAAACCGATTTTATAAAATCAATTTAGCGCGTCCACACTAGGATCCTTAAATCGATTGTGTGCGTCCATGGTCCAAGGCTAGCGTCGATTTCAGGAGCGGTGCACTGTGGGTAGCTGTTCCACAGCTATCCCATAGTTCCCACTTCCTGGTTGAGAGCCCAGTGCCTGATGGGGCAAAAAACATTGTCCCGGGTGGTGCTGGGTACAGCCTCACCCCTCCCTTTGTGAAAGCAGCAGCCAACCATTTCGCGCCTTTTTTCCGGGTGAAGAGAGGCAACGCCATAGCACAGCAAGCATGGACCCTGCTGAGACCATGGACCCTGCGTGAGACCAGTACGCAATCGTGCAGTTGTAAACACTCGCGCACTCTCGTCGCTGTCTATGCTGAGCCATGAACTGCAAATTCAGGAGAGGGGAGGAGGAGGAGGAGAAGGAGGAGGCAGCTACGGCAGCGCACCGACGAGAGCGATGACGACACGGAGACTGAATTCTCCCTAACCGCGGGACCAGCATTTTGGAGCTACTGCCTGGTAATGGGCAGCTTCTACCCATTGAAACGCCGATTTTGGGCACGGGAAACAAGCACAGACTGGTTGGGACCGCATAGTTTTGCAGGTGTGGGACGATTCCCAGTGGCTGCAAACTTTTGCATGCGTAAGAGCACTTTCTTTGAACTTTGTGACTTGCTTTCCCCTGCCTGAAACGCCATAATATTAAGATGAGAGCAGCCCTCACAGTGGAGAAGCGAGTGCAATAGCCCTCTGGAAGCTTGCAACTCCAGACAGCTACCAGTCAGTCGGGAATCAATTTGGAGTGGGAAAATCTACTGTGGGGGCTGCTGTGATGCAAGTAGCCAGAGCAATCGTTAAGCTGCTGCTACGAAAGGTTGTGACTCTGGGAAACGTGCAGGTCATAGTGGATGACTTTGCTGCAATGGATTCCCTAACTGTGGAGGGGCCATAGATGAACCCATATCCCTATCTTGGCCCCAGAGCACAAGGGCAACCCAGTACGTGAACCGCAAGGGTACTTTTCCATGGTATTGCAAGCACTGGTGGATCACAAGGGACGTTTCACCAGCATCCACGTGAGATGGCCGGGAAGGTTTCATGACGCTCGTGTCTTCAGAAGCACTACTCTCTTTAAAAACGGCTGCAGCAAGGAAAAAATTACTTCCCAGACCAGAAAATAACATTGGCGATGTTGAGAGCCTGTCGTTATCCTGGGTGACCCCAGCCTACCCCTTGATGCCATGGCTCATGAAGCCATACACAGGCAGCCTGGACAGTGGTCAGGAGCTGTTTAACTACAGGCTGAGCAAGTGCCGGATGGTGGTAGAGTGTGCATTTGGCCATTTAAAGGGTCGCTTCCGATCATTACTTATTCGCTCAGACCTCAGCCAAAAGAATGTCCCTTTGCTATTGCTGCTTGCTGTGTGCTCCACAATCTCTGTGAGAGTAAGGGGGAGACCTTTCTGGCGGGGTGGAGCTGAGGCAAATCACCTGGCGCTGACTACGAACAGCCAGACACCAGGCGCGATTAGAAGAGCCACCAGGAGGCGGTGCGCATCAGAGAAGCCTTGAAAAGTAGTTTCAGCCGGGCCAGGTTATGGTGTGACTGCAGTGCTTGTTCCCCTTGATGAACCCTCCCGCCTCTATTGACTGATTCCCTGTAAGCAACCCACCCTCCCCCTTTACTTACAGCTTGCTGAAGGAAATAAAGTCAGTATATTTTTAAAATCATTTATTCTGTATTAAAAGTCATTTGGTATTGTTTAAAAATCATGAATTCTTTCTTAAAAGTCATTCCCTGTAATCAACCCACCCTCCCCCTTAGGATGTATCTTTATTTAAAAGTAATTATAAAAAGAGGCACAGAATTATCTAGGTATCCCTGCATGGTGTGGTTTGGGAGGAGGATCAGAGGAAAGGAAAAGCCCATTAAGCACATTTCAGCTTAATGTCAGCCTTTTGGTTGGGCTGTCCATGGGGTGAGTGGGCTGGTGCAGAAAGCCTTCCCCCACGCTTTTCTAACACGTCTTGGGTGAGGGAGGTATGGAACGTGGGAGCTTTGAGGGTGATTTAAAACATGGGCTGCAGTGGCACTCTGTAACCCCGCTGCTGTCCTGAACATCCACCATGCGTCGAGATCTCAGTTTTGATCACGCAGCAGCTCCAGCGTTGCATCAGCCACTGCTGATCTTCCTGCCTACACCTCTGATCTTCCTGCCTACACCTCTGATCTTCCTGCCACCACCTCTCTTCTTCCTGCTGCCACCTCTCATCTCGAGCGTCTCTCCTATCCTTCGGTCACTGGCATCTTTCTGTATTTTGCTATGACTTCCTTCCAATCATTCTGATGAGCTCTGTCACTCCGGTTACTTCCATGATTTGAAAACATTTCATCTCGAGTTCTCTTCTCCTCCGCCTTATCTTAGCTAGCCTTCCCGGATGGGGTAGCAAGGACAGACAAGTGTGCAGCTGCATGGGGAGTGAAAACAGGGAGAGAAGTATGTAAAAAGATACATTTTTACAGAACAATGCTTGTAGTCTTACAGTGAATAAAACTATCCACCTTACATTGCACATGTGATTTCCCTACAAGGTCGCATTTTCCATCTTTTAATACTGTCTCAGAGCACACTGCAGGTCCTGGCATCATAATTCAGCTTCCATGTGGCCATGGTAAGGCTTTATGTTGACTTCTCCGGGTTTATATCCACAGTGACCTATGATGCCTTGTTCCTGTTAAGAGGAACCAGCAGACCCCAAACCCGCTCTTTCCCTCCTCCCCCACGCGCATGGCTCCTATCACGTAAGCTAACTGTTACTGATCTTCCTCCTTCCTCCCCGCCCCACCGCGTGGCTGGTAGCTGGGAGGATTCCTGCTCGCCAAACGCAGAAAAGCCCAGCGCCAGCCTTCCTCCCCTCCCCACCCCTCCCCCCACTCAGCACGGGCAAGGTATGAGTAAGCGGCAGCCAGCCCAGCAGTAAAATTGCCATGTATGCCCCCCCAATAAAAAAAAAATCCGGAATTCAACCAGGTTACAATGAATGATATAACTCTGGTGAGAATAACAGCGGAAGATGCAGAACGAGTTATGTTTTCTTGACTGCGAGCAGTGTCCAGGCACTTACGCAGCTGTGCTTTGTGAAGCAATGATTCCGAATTACTTGATGCATGCCTGGCGTGGGAAAGTCTCATTCAATGGGGGACCGGAGAAGGCTGCCTTGCCCCGAAATCTACTGAAAAGGCTTTTTGAGTACCTCCAATATCGATTCATGGAGATTTCTTGGGAGGATTTTCACTCTATCCCCAGACATGTTAACGAACTTTTCCTGTAACTGTACTGGCTGCGAATGAATGACAACCCCTGCTTGCAAATTAATCATTAAAAAATGCTTGTTTTTTAAACCATGTTTGATATTTAGAAATGTACACTACCTGAGCTCCCTTGCATGGCTTCACTGTCTGGTAGTGGTTGGGTGGCTGAGAGGGTAATTCTGGGCTCACAAAAAGCTCCTGGCTGCTGTGGGTAATTGAGAGCTGTGTGCTATCAGCAATGTCTTCCTCCTCTTCGTCTTCCTCATTCTTCCCCCTCAGCAAATCCTCAGCCACGGTTGATATTACACCCTGACCTCTGAATCCACGGCAGGGGTGGGGTACTGGTTGCGCAGCCCCCCAAATTGCATGCAGCTCAGCATAGAAGCGGCATGTTTTCGGACCTGCTCCAGACCTTCTGTTGCCTCTCTGGTTTCTGTATGCCTGCCTCAGCTTTTTAACTTTTATTCTACACTGCACTGAGTCCCTCCTGTGTCCTTTTGCAATCATTAGACTTTGAAATTCTTTCAAATTTTTCTCATTTTCGTCTTGACGAACGGAGTTCTGTAAGCACTGAATCCTCACCCAGATAGCGATCAGATCCTCTTAGTACCTCTTGTGTGGTCCAGGCTGGTGCTCTTTTTCTATTCTCAGGAGATTACTGCATTGTTACCTGTGCTGATGAGCCCTACGTGGTCACCTGTGCTGATTCAGAGCTCCACGCTGGCCAAACCAGGAAACTTGAATTCAAAAGTCCACGGGGCTTTTCCTGTTTACCTGGCAGTGCATCGGAGTTCTGACTGCTGTCCAGAGCGGGTCAGTGTGTCTGTGGGATACCTCCTGGAGGCCATGTAACTTCGATTTCCGTCCACACTACCATAATTCCGATTTAGTAAAATCGGATTTTAGGGTTACTCCTGTGGTTTTGATGGAGTACAGAAATCGATTTAAAGAGCCCTTTAAATCGATTTACAGGGCAGTGTAGTGTGGACGGGTGCAGCGTTAAATCGATTTAACGCTGTTTAAATCGATTTAACGGCGTAGTGTAGACCAGGTATTAGCCCTGCTCCTCCTTCCTTACCCATAGCCTGGCTTTTGGTGGAAAACAGCTAGCTCCACCTCCCCCACGTTGAATTCATGACCAGGATTGGCTGGCTACCGTGTTCCAAACCTGGATACAGCAGGTGAAATGTCCCCATTGGTGTGAGTAGACCCCTGCTCAGAGGACTTTTCCCATGCACTTTGCATGGATCTCAGTGGTGCACAGGGAGCAGGGCAAGGCAACAGGAATCAGGGTCATTGTGTCTTCAAACCTGGCAAGCTCCTTTGCATTTGGACCCCACCCCTCACTTGCCACTAGGTGCCTGTCTGTCCTGCGCTGTGTCCTGGTGCCCCAGTACCTCTTTCTCCTATTCCACTGGGATACTGCACGTTGTCCTGGAAGAACTCTTGCTTCATTATGCAGCTCGATAGTACTTTCTGGTGTATTCTTACATTTTTGCGCTCCATAGAATTCAACAAAGCTTCCCCCCGACAAACAGCCCCTTCCTGTGATAATACTCTAATGAAGCAAAGATTGGAGACTAGTTTTTAACAAAATGGACCAATCGTTACCATTTTTGCAGCATGTAAAATTGTTTGTGGAGGGATGTGCCCTCAAGACCCTGTACAGTTGCAAGGAGCTCATCCCCAGCCTTTGAATGGGGCCAGCTGTCTGGATAATTTAAGAGAAACAAATCTGTAAACACTGATATGTAACTTTTACTCCTTAAAAATTAGTCATAATTTGCCTCAAAAGCAAAGGCAGAAAATTAGAAACAATCCATGCCAGAAAGTGGAAATCCTCTAAATCTCCAGATTCTTGATACACTGACCGTGGCAATGCTCAAATGCCTTATTGTGTCCCAGTCTAGCACTCTAACCACTGTTAGGGCATCTCCTTATGTTATGTCTCTACCCAATATTTCCTTCTGTCGATGCTTTCTCCTTTAAATCTCTAAGAAACTCTGCTCTCTGTGGAGACAGCCAGCCATTTTGTTTACAGAGGCAATGCACACACTATGCTCTGTCCTGAAAATTGTACTCTGGCCTTTATTTGCTTGGTTTCCCTTAATCTAAAATAAAAGCAGGTCAGACTGGAAGTATCTGATTGCTCACTGTGCATGAAGAAAAGAAACTCTTATATATTTAATACGCGCATTACCCAAGCGTTTAATAAACCATGAAAGGCTAGCTCCAGACCATGTGTCCAACTGCTCCAGCCTTTTAACTGTTGTTCATGCAGCTGGAGACTGCAGGACCTCTTACTGCATGAAAACAAATCAGCAATTTACACTGAACTAGACACTTTGCAAGCGTCTAATTTATTGTCATCCAACGTCCCATAAATGAATAAACCTCTCAAGGTTTATATCAGGTTACATAGGTGGATAAACAACTTAATGGTTCAACTTGCTCATTAGCATAAATGTTAATAAATGTTAATACTCTCAACATGTATATGGTTTTTATGAAGCTTTAATGGCTGGGAGAGAAGCTACTGATTTATGCTGCTGGGTAAACAGCACATGAAGTGGTTGAGTTTTGGTGGCGGTTCATCGTCCAGGTAAGTATGTGGCTAGCAAATGACTCGGTGTCAGCTGTCCACTAGTTTCATGTGCACATGCAAAGTTAGGCACATTTAACATGAGGCAAATGGCCAGCCACTTGTGGCAAACGAGGGTCGTGTCTCTGGTGTAGAGCACAGCGTGACAGAGGTGATTGCTGCACCAGTGCTGAGCAAGGCTTGTTCTGGTCCCGACTGAGTTCCGCTCCATTTCATTTCACCCACTGTCTTCAAGCTTTGCTGCCCGTTAATGGGGAGTTTGCCTAGTACACCCAGGCCTTTCTTCCCCCTGCAGCACTGGAGCCCATGGGCACTGACTCTGTGGCTGCGCTGGGCTCAAGCACCCATGGAAAAAAAATAGTGAGTGCTCAGCACCCACCAGTCACAACTGTTCAGGGGCGCCATGGATCAGCTGTTCGCTGGGGCTGCCAGGCACCTGTTTGTCAGCTGGGGAAGGCGCTTGAAGGAGGGCAGAAAGCAGCGAGTGCTGGGAAGGCGGGGACATCGGCGGAGCGAGATGGGAAGAGGTGGAGTGAGGGCGGGACTTGGGGGACGGGTGGAGGGTGTGTGTGGCCTCGGAGTGGAGCAGGGATGGAGCACCCCCGCAGAAAAATAAAGGTCAGAGCCTATGCTGGCGTCTGTTGTATGAGATGGTGTAGGGCTGAGCTGTGCCACTTGCTGTGTGGCAAAGGGAGGAGAGGCCTTGGCACAGGGCAAATAGCCTACTGGCACTGTGGCTGTTGAAGTCATCATAGGCATGGGTGGAGCATGGGGACAGTTGACTCATGCAATACCTCCCATCATGGTGTATGGGGGCGGGGGGGCTGTGATTATGCCTTTGTGCTCCCAGTTCCCTGTAATCAGGGGCGGCGAGTTAGATGGGCCTGTGGTGCCCAGGCTCCAGCAAATTCAGAGCCCAGAGCCCTGGTTCCACCAATGTTTGGGGCTGGGTCTCTTCCTAGCCCCACCTGACAAACCTGTGCAACTCCCCCAAATTGTCCCCTGGCCCCACCCACTGCCCCCATGCTCCTCCACTGGAGCATCCCCCGGTCCCACCTGTTGCCCCCGCCCCCTGTGTGCCTCCCCCGAGCATCTTTGCCTGGACCCATTCCGGGCACCACCAAAAATTATACAAACCTGCCACCCCTGCCTGTAGTTGAACTGCAGTTTCCCCTTGGCAGATGTGCTGCATGTGTACATCTGGGGGGAAGGCTTTCTGCATCTCCTGTCCCCAGCACATCTGTGCTGCAGCACCCCTAGCTTAGCCCTCTGGGGTGTTCCAAAGGAGCCCTTGGTTGGCCTGAGCCTGAGGTTTTCATTTTCTGTTGTGCATGGTTGGACTGTGTCTCACTCCTCTTGGGGCTGAGGGTTGCTGCACTCAGTTCATACCTGTGGCTTTGGAAGCCCCCATCCATGTACATGCCACATGAGACCATTTGCATGTGAATGGCTCCAAAAATTCCTGTTTGACCAGATATGGGGGAAGACAGGAACCAGCAGGATAAACAAACCCTTTGGAAGATAACGAGCCAAATGAAGGCTTTGCTCCTGTTTGGAGCAGGGAGCAGCTGAACAGAGTCATACTGATGGCTTGTCTTCACTGCAGAAGTCACTAAGTTAGACCTGGACTGCTGCCCACAACTCCCATCCACACACAAAATCCCTCACTCAGGTGCAGCGGTGCTTTGGCTAGCCTGAGAATTGCATAGGCTACAGCTTGACTGAGCACAAGTCATCAGCTGGTATCGTGACCCCTCTGTAATGTGGACACAGGTTAGATCCCACAAGTGCCACTAATCCTCCAATGCCTTCCCACAGTCTCCCCCCGGGCAATGGTTTCTTGTCACCTACAGAGTCCTTGCTTCTGGACTGGAAGTCAGCTCTCAGTTCACCACGTGCCGGAGTGATGGGCGAGAACAGAAAGCTGGACCATGCCAAGGCAGAAGCGAGTTGCCAGGCTAACCCCACTTCTGTCCATGGGCCTGGAAGAAAAGAAACCTTCTCCCACAATTCATTGGGAAAGAATAGCTAGAGCAGCTCAGCTCTGCAGCGCTAAGAGCCCCGGGCTGTGCTCCTGGAAGTGCTAGTATCACACACTGGTATGTGCAAGGCCCAGGCAGATGCAAGACATTCCAGCAACTTGAGTGGTTTTGTTGGAGTAGCCCCTCACTCATGTTCGGTTAACTTGAGTGCAGATATGTTGAGTTAAGTCTGCAGTGAAGACAGATCCAGCAAGGCCTGGGAGGTAGTTTATAGTGCTTCCCACTCCCAAAAGACCTGCACATGCTCTCTCCCCACACCCTCTGCTGCCAGAGGTTAGCAGGTAGGGGAGGGAGAAGAGGAGGTCAGGGCCCCAGCCACCCCCCTTTAAACTGTGCAGTGCTGCCAAGCATCAAAAGGCAAGGCAATGAAAGCTAAGGAAAGAAGATGCTTTTCTTTCTTTGCACAATGCATAATTAACCTGTGGAACTCCTTGCTACAAGGCCAAGAGCTCAGCAGGATTGTAAAAGGATCAGACATGTATACGGAGAACGAAAACATCCACCACCAATTCATATATTTATTTGATGTTGATTTCAACCCATAAAACATAAAGGCTGGTCAATTCCAGGTTCCTGTGGCAGATCATTTAAAAATGCAGCCCTTTGAACAGGAGTCAAAAGCAAGAGATTTCCCCTATACAATAGGAGCCTGGCCACAAAAAGCTGATCCCTTCTGTGACAGAGTGTTCACTACACTGCAGCCCAGACGAGTCAAAGAGGCTAGGTGGGCCAATTAACTGCCTAGCCTCCATCTGGAGGAGCAGCCTGGGAACAAGGAGGACCAATTAAAGGATGATGCTCATCTGGACAGGAACGGGCAGGGCACGTATAAAGCCAGGTAACTGAGGGCAGAAAGGTGCTGCAGGGACGAAGGCTGCAGTCCCTGTCTCAAAGGTTGTTGAGAGAAGGGTGCTGCTGCCTTATTAATTTAATTTGGTGGCTCCTAGTTCTTGTGTTATGAGAAGTAGTAAACAACACTTCCTCATCTACTTTCTCTACACCAGTCATGATTTTACAGACCTCAATCATATCTCCTGTTAGTTGTCTCTTTTCCAAGCTGAAAAGTCCAAGTCTTATTAATCTCTCCTCATACGGAAGCTGTTCCATACCCCTAATAATTTTTATTGCCCTTTTCTGAACCTTTTCCAATACCAATATATCTTTTTTTGAGCTAGACAGATACCTAGACCCCTCACTGAGCTGCCTGCACCCAGATTGTCCCACACAGAATCCTCTCACTCCACACTTGGATCCTGCCTGGTTGAGCATGCCTGCCCCACATCTGGTACGCCTGGCACAGAGGAGCAGGGCCCCAGGGTGTTTCCGGGGCAGGCCCAGACCTTGTGCTGTGTTAGAGTCGGGTGCAGCCTCATTGCTGAATCCGTGTCTCAGGGGTGGGGGGCTGCAGGGTGATCTCCCACCTTCGTGCAGCCAGTGGCCTGTGCTCCCCATTGCCATGCTGGAACTTCTGCATTTCTTTATTAAGAAATAAATAAAACTTGCAGTATTTTGCAGAATTTTAAAATATTGTGTGCAGAATTTTTAATTTTTTGGCACAGAATGTCCTCAGGAGTAGATGAGAAACCCAAGACCGTAGCAGTCTTAGCAGCTCCACTGAGCTGTTGCTTGTCTGTGGCTGAAAGCCAACCCCCTTTCCTCTCCCTGTTACTTGTACGACTGCTGCTGTTGGTTCCCAGGAATTCTGGGGCTGTACAGTCCAGAAAGGAGGGATCTACTGTTGCACAAATTCTTTGTGTTACCTGTTGGCAGCTTCAGACAGCACTTGGTTTGGCTGTTGTTTGAGCTGCGATGCCCTTTGTCCTGGACATCAGCTCCCTGCAGGTGGAGATGGTGCCCTCTGTTGACAAGCGGGATATCTGTAGGGGTACTGCTGCCAGAGATTGGCTGGACCTGTGAAGGAAGTGAAAGATGATATCCCTAGTTTCCAGGCATGGTATCCATGCCTTTGCTAGGTGATCCACAGAAGTAGCACCGATTGGTGTTGTCCATCTGCCCCCATGTGCTTTCAGAATTTGACCATGTGTGTCCCTCCACGGGGTGGGCAGCTGTAGAGCCAGGGCTGCTGCTGCTATTGTTCTGCCTGTGGGTCCAAGGGTCTGAGAGCTTTTCACAAACACAACTGCAGGAGGCCCCTCTGAGGTGGATCATTAGCCCTTCTATAGGTGAGGAAACTGAGGCACACACAGGGAATGTGACTTCCTCAGGATCACACAGTGAATCAGTGTCAAGGTCAAGAATAGAGCTCAGGAGTCCTGTCTCCCAGGCCTGTCCCATTACCATAAAACCAGGCTTCCTCCTCCTTTCCACTGCAGGAAAGGAGCCGGAGAAGTTCCAATGTCAGGTCATGACTCCTGCTCCTTGTCTGCTCCCTAGCCTGGGGTGAAGCTGCAGGGAGCCTGGGGGCAGTGTGGGGCCGCTCTGTTATGAATGAGATTCCTGACCTCGACAATGTAGATCCTGGACTTGTCCATTCTGTGACCATCAGAGTTTTCTCTGAGCTTCAGAACATGGTACGTTCCCTTCCATACAGTTCTATAGCAATCAGGCCACCTGAAGCAGTAATATCATTCTGGGATCTGGGGGCCTTGAAGGGCAGCAGCCCCACTGTTCAGCGCTACAGCAATGGCCTAAGTTCAGAGAAGACTCCTAATCACAAGGAGTCGGGAAGTCCCAGATCAGGCAGCTACACTGCACACACTCATACATATGGGCTTAGGAATCCCGAAGGGGCCTGAGAGTGCCTCCTTGGTATTGCTGGGACACACATGGAGGAGGGGTGCTAGAGAACAATCTAAGGCACATTCCTATTCCCAGGGCTGAACACGCTGCCTCAGCAGCTGTCCTCCGTCTACCAGCCCAGTGGGACAGAGCTGGTATCCAGAGCAGACTACTGTGGTCATATAAATTATCGCTCTGATCATTTTTGTCATTCACCCAGATACCACAATGACAGGCACACCGAGAAACTATTAAATAAATACAACTCAGATGGTTTCATGGGGAGTATTGTGCTTCGAGGATCATGTTTAGCCTTGCCATGCTGGTGTTTTCACAGCTCTGCGTTTACTGGCAGTTCCCCACCACAATATACTGGAACTTTCTCCAGTGTCCAGGAGCCCTACCTCCTACCATAGCATGTGGGCAACCAGTGAGGCCCTTGCTCTCTGATACTAGGAGTGTGGGCTAGTCATCAGAGCAGCACAGAAAGAACTGGAACTCCTGGATTCTACTACCAGCTTGCAACTGACTCATTCTGAGCACATTGCTACCCTACTCCATTCCTCAGTTTCCCCAACTGCAAAATGAAGGGTAATAATACCGATGTCTAGGATGTTGTGGGACTTCATTAATGAATACTTCTGAAGTAACTGTTAGGTGAAAATGGGCGTGAGAGTGCCAAGTAGCTTTAATAACAATCCCTTTATAACTTCTGATAAAAACTGATATAGGGTCATGTGTAATGTTTACATGTGAAACATTTTGCTTTTGGTTGTAAGCACTGAGAGCTGTATTTCCAGAACCCTCTTTGCTTGTGCCTGGAAAGTGTTGATGCAAAATGCAGAAGCTGGCTGCTTTGTAGGGAAAGTGCCACAGCAGGAAATCTGGGATGGATTCTGAGCTCGGCTCTGAATGCCTTTTGTGACCTTGGGAAAGTTGCATAGGCTGGGAGTGTCAGAGGAGCCGAGTCCTTTGAAAATCTGTCCCAGTGTGAGCTGATAGACTCCAGCGGGTCGTACTGAAGGGTGAAATGTCAGGCTGGAAGGAGGTTACTAGTGGAGTCCTCAAGGATCAGTTTTGGGGCCAATCTTATTTAACCTTTTTATTACTGACCTTGGCACAAAAAGCGGGAATGTGCTAATAAAGTTTGCGGATGACACAAAGCTGGGAGGTATTGCTAACAC
>NC_133791.1:21143146-21146365 GCF_003597395.2 Chelonoidis abingdonii
GTCTGAGCTTATCCCTTCAGCCTCCTCATGTCTTTGCTCCATCATCTGCTCGAACCCCCTTCTAAACTCAACCAGAGTTTCCATCTGCATCTCCAGTCCTCGGATCTTTTCTTCCATCAGCTCTATTAGGCGGCACTTCATCTAGACAAAAAACTCTTTTCAGGTACCCCTTCCAGGATCATGTACATGCCGCAGCTTCCACATCCAGTCATCCTCATTGTGTCTTTCACTGCTGCCTCTCTATCGGTCATAGCCCTCCCACCTAACTCCTGTTAGTACAAGAAACACAAACCAAACCCCCAACAGGCACCAGAACACTGGCAGACCACCACCCACTCCCATCACTAGCCTGTCACTTCCTCTGCCTAGGTCTCTAAGTCTCCCCCGCAAACTCCCCCTGTAAACTCCCACTGAATAACCCCTGTTTAAAGCTCTGTTTGCTGGCTGCTGTGCAAACTGTGTGTTTGTGCAGCACCTAGCACAACAGAGCCTTGACTTTCAGTGGGGCTTCCACAAGACAATCAATACCAATATGAGTATAATAGAATAATAAATAACAATGACTTAGATTCTCAGCTCTATGCTGCAGGACCTGTCTTTCTTCTGTTTGTACAGCGCCTGGCGCAGTGCAGCCTTGCTCTGTGGCTGGGATTCCGAGGTGCTACTGCACTAAGGCACAACAATTAACAAGTTGTGGGCCCAGTCAATCTTACACACCAGCAGGCACGTCACTAATAACACCTTTCCATTATGGTAGGCTGGCAATCCTGGCCTGACTATATTTCCTGAGACTAACTGCACAGAGCACGAGGGTGCAAGTGCAATCCATACTGGCGAACTCCAGAGGGTGCTTAGAGGACAGCTGAGAGGAATGAGAACTGTGGTTAGTAGCTGGCCTGAATCAGGAACCTAGTTTAATAATCCTGGCCTTTTGGCCCTTGCAGCTGCAGAAAAACAGGTTTACTTCCAGATGGAACCTCCCGTTACCGGCCCTGGGCCCCCATGTTTTCAGTGTCACCAGTCCTGCTCCTAGAGTGACCACTGACCAGACGTCCTGATAAAATTGGGACTGTCCCGATTTTGAGGAGTTGTCCCGCATCCCGACCAGGGCATGGTTGGGACCCCCTTTGTCCTTCAGTCACGGACAGTCTTCGGCGAAGGGTGCTTTTGTCTTTGGTGACAAGGTTTATTATCCCTGCCGAAATACCACTGAAGACTATCCGCAACTGAAGGGCTCTCTGGGGGCAATTTGGCCAACCCGGACGGGTGAATGTAAAAAAACAAACAAAAATGCACCCTCCCCATGCCCTTCCCCCTGGCAGTCCTGATATTTTCTCCTTAACATCTGGTCACTCTACCTGCTCCTGCTGTGCAGAGCAGTGATTTCCATCAGCACGGGACACAGAGGTGCACTCACCGCCAATGCAGATTGAAGTGTGTTTGCAGTGTGCTGGGCTCCTGTCCATCTGCATGGGCTGGCTGGCGTGGCTGAGGAGCTACGGGAGAACTCTCAGCCCAGAGCCCTTGGGGAGGCGATGTTCACATGATGCCTGGGCAAAGGGATTGTGCATCTACTCCTACCCCCCCCCGGGTATGCAGCTCATAGAGGCACAAACAGCTTGGTGACCTCAGGTTGACCCTTGCAGCACTGGAGCCGCCTCACCTCCAGCCTACATCATGGACTGACTCCACAGGGACAGAGCCTCTTTCTTGGCAGGCAAGTGCAACATCTGTGAAAGCTGGACCTTGTTGCAAGGCACAAGGTTCTGGATGGAGCCCAGGAGCTGGATTCAGTGGCCAAGGCTGCCATCTGCTGGCAACAGACCGTATTGCCAATCAACTGCAATAATGGGGTCAAGTATCAGAGGGGTAGCCGTGTTAGTCTGGATCTGTGAAAGCAGCAGAGAATCCTGTGGCACCTTATAGACTAACAGAGGTTTTGGAGCGTGAACTTTCGTGGGTGAATACCCACTTCGTCAGACGCAGGTAGTGGAAATTTAGTCTATAAGGTGCCACAGGATTCTCTACTGCTTGCAATAATGGGGCGAAGGCAGGAGAAGTCCAGCTAGAGTGGTACTCAGCCTCCAGCAGTGTGACCTCAGAGCACAAAGGGAGCTGGGCCAATGGCCTGACCCCTGCAGCATGACATCAGAGCACTGTGGCCCATCCAGTTTGACATCCTGCCCCAACCCCCTAGATTCAGACCACTGGAGAATGCCTTGTGGTACCCAGCTCCAGCAGCGGCTGGATGCGCCAGAAGAAAACTGTGTCCTCGCCTTCTCCCCTGCAGATATTAGGATGTTTAACGAACAATAACACCCTGTTTAAAAGGCATTTGTTGCTGGGGATGTGGCCTAACATCAGGCTTTGGGCAAACACATCAAAGCTGTGAGGCAGAGCCCTTGGCTGTGGCATTCGCTAGCACCTGGAATCAAGGCAAGGCTATCCCTGGTCACCTTCAGAGTGTGAGGCAAGAACAGTCCTGCAGCGTCTCTGAGGTGCATGCAGCAGATTGATGTGAGGCACCAGGGAGTGAGCAGATGCTCTGGGGTCTGGAGGCCTGGCCTCACCAGCCACACCAGTGCATGAGCTGGGGAGTTTGGGCTCAGCTGTCACGCGGCACCAGAGAAAGTGGCTGAATTGTTCAACGAGTGCCGTGTGCTGGGTGCTGGCCCCTTCAGAGCTCTCTGGTTAGGGAACTAGCCTAGGGCGTGAGAGACTCAAGCTCCCTGCTCTGCCACACTCCCAGAGTGACCTTGGGCAAGTCCCTTACCTTCTGTGGGTGTCAGTTCCCACCTTTCAGGGTGGATAACAGACCTGCCTCCCGGGGGGAGGGGGGCGGGGGAAGGATAGATACACTAAAGGTGCCATCTGAGTATAGACAGGCTATTTGACCATGGAAGGGCTGGACACCCCAGTACCAGCTGGGAAGTTCCCAGGACTTTCTGGGTCCTATTCACCCCTGACCTCGGTGGTATTTACACCAGCAATGGCCCTGTCTCTTGCTGTGCTTTGAACTATGTTTCCAAGGGTCTCAGCTTGGCATCACAACCTCCTAGGGGTTTCAAGTAGATGCCTGGAAATACTGTCAAGTATCAGAGGGGTAGCCATGTTAGTCTGGATCTGTAAAAGCAGCAAAGAATC
This sequence comes from Chelonoidis abingdonii, assembly GCF_003597395.2. Taxonomy (NCBI): domain Eukaryota; kingdom Metazoa; phylum Chordata; order Testudines; family Testudinidae; genus Chelonoidis; species Chelonoidis abingdonii. Next base: position 21,146,291 of record NC_133791.1, read on the forward strand.
CTGTGGCACCTTATAGACTAATAGACGTTTTGGAGCATGAGCTTTTGTGGGTGAATACCCACTTCGTCAGATGCA